>NC_056749.1:535120476-535307070 GCF_019279795.1 Protopterus annectens | reverse complement strand
AAAAATGGGATAGGAACGCAAAATGAAAGGACAGTTGACAGTGGGAGACAAAAAAAGACTGGAATTTAAGAAGTACAGGATATTTAAAAGAAAAATGACACTGTGGATGGGAATGTCAGTGACATAGCTAAAGTGGGCGTTACTTTTTTTAGTTATACATGGACCTGAATTTTAGACTCTGGGATTGTCCCTTTAAACCCAGCGCAGCCCCACGCAAACGGGCTACGCTGTATAAAACATAAAAATGAAGGTTATAAACCCACAAATGTGGGTTTTATGCAATACATGGAATGACAATGCAGGGACCAGCAGACCAAAAACAACATGGCCACCGTGTAGTGGTTGCTAAGGGGGGAAGCTGAGTCTAAGACATGCAACTAAGCATTAGTAGGCAATCTCATGTAAATGAGGGTTAGGATACTGAATCCCACAGTCACATAGCAAATGAACACAGTCTGAGTAGTGTAAGAGATACATAAGGGGGAGGAATAGAGTAGGAGATAGCTGACATCACAGGGGGGAATGGTAGAAAGAAATGCAGTTCATTGGAGGTCAGTGTAACATGACAGATGACAGACACAGATCGGGGAAAGAGGAGTGCCCCAAGATAAGCATGGGAAAGTCAAGAAATGGAAGGTGTACACTGTTACTTACACTAAAGTTTCTTGCTGGTCGTGCATGCGCACATGTGCGTGCCATGAAGCGCGAGTAGAGCAGTGTGCGTGCGTGTAAGGCAGACTGAGCATGTAGGAGCATGTTGGTAGATGTTTAACACTGTTTGCGCTGGTGTGCGCGCGTGTAGGGCAGACTGAGCATGTAGGAGCCTGTTGGCAGACCTGTAACACTGTTTGCGCTGGTGTGCTCGCGTTTTAACCTGAATAAGACAATTGTAAACCGTGTAAGCATGTGTGCGCGCGTGTAAGCCACTGTGAGCGTGTTTCTGCTGGTATGCACACTGCTCCCCCCTGAGGAAACAGAAAGGAAAAAGGAAGCAACACAATTAGTAGGAAGCTAGCAGGTAATACTGCTGGAGCTAGCAGGTGAAAACAATTAGAATCAGGCAATTACACAGGCAGAATAGTAGCCCAGCCCAGCACTTAAAACTCTGCAAACAGCAGTGCAGGATGTTTCTCTCAAGAGACACTGCAAGACAGGAGTAAGCTATTAGAAGTGAAAACTGAAAAAGCTTAACTCAGAGCAGAAATGTTAGGGGCTGCCATAGCTGTCATAATGAGACATAGGCGACTTGCTGAGGGTGGTGTCAATGCAGATGGTGCCAGACAACCCACAGTGAGGAGACGGAGAAGAGTGTACAGGCCCAGGGTCACCTACCACGGGTTACATGAGCTGGAGATAGTAGAGCTATAGAGTGGACAGAGAGCTCCTGCAGCAAATAGTTGAGCTGTGCAGGCCACGCCTCACACACAGAACCAACAGAGGGGAACCCATCCCAGTGGAAACCAAGGTATGTGTTGGCCTAAGAATACTAGCAACAGGTACCTTCCAAAGACCAACTGGTGATATGATGGGGATATCACAGGCATCAGCCTCCAGGGTACTGCACCAGTTCCTGGATGCCATGTCAGCACATGTCAGTGATCATGTATATTTCCCCAATGCCCGTGAGGTATTGGCCAGCAATATGCGTCTCTTCCATCAAATAGTGGAATACCCTGAGGTAGTGGGTGCAATAGACTGCACGCACATACGCATCAAAGCACCAGCCGGTGAGCGGGGTAGGGCCTACATTAACCGCAAGGGCTTCCCCTCCATCAACTGCCAGGTCATGTGTGGTGCCCAGGGCATAATAATGAATGTGTGTGCTGGCTGCCCTGGGAGCTACCATGATTCCCACATCTGGCATTTAACGCAGCTGTACCAGACATTTGCCATTGGGGACATCCCACATGGACACCTAGTGGGGGATGCAGGTTATGCACTGGAGCCATGGCTGATGACACCCATCAGAAATGCACACACACCTGAACAGGAATGCCATAATGAGGCACATGCACAAACACGTAATGTAATAGAGCGTGTGTTTGGGCTGCTCAAGTCACGGTTCCGGTGTCTGGACACATCTGGTGGAGCCTTGCAGTACACACCAACTACATGTACCCAAATTGTCATGGTATGTGCTACGCTACATAATATGATCTTGCGAAAACAGCTGCAGCAGGACCAACATAGGGCTGGGCCAAACAGCCCCCCACCATTGCCAAGGCCATCACAGGCAGAGCGTGACTTGGAGGAGGAACAATCTGAGCCTGCCCCAGTAGGCAGAAGGAGGCGTGCCCAGTATGCCCTGGCCTTGGCAAAGAGGCAACGCATAGCACATACACTGGCTCAGTAGGAACCCTGGGAATGATACCCCCTCTGACTCACTCAAATAATAACAGGGATGCATAAAATGACATGACCTGCTCACAAACATGTACAGGGAGTGTAATATGCGCATCCGACAGAGGCAGCCCTGCAGCACCACCTGAGGCATGAATGCCATGTGTTAAGTAATGTAACACCATGTACTATATGCACACCTGAGGACCCTGACTAACATCCACCCTCACCAAGCATGAAGCCACAAAATGACAATGGGATGATCAAGTGCAATAACTGGCTGAAATAATGCAGTTAGTCAAAGGGGAGCCAATGTGTTTCAGGCTGGGAAGACATGCGGAGCATGACATGATGCACCACCTGCTAGGGGTGGCATGCACCTATCAGTCCATGCCCCATGGATACTGGCAAAGGCTGTCAGTACCCACAGCATGCCCTGAATAGGTAAGTCTCAAAACACAAACCCATCTTCATAGGTACTACAAGGGATAGGAACCTAGATGTAATGCTACCCAATGCCAGAAGTCTAAACAGCAAGATGTGTGCAGTGTAAATGCACACAGTATGGAGAATGTAGATATCAGTCCTGTAATAGAAAACTGGGTCAAGGCTCACATCAGCACCCTAACACTACCAGGTCACACCTCATACTGTGCTGTACAGCCACAGAACATGGAACAAGCTACAAAAGGAGGGTGACTAGCAATAAATGTCAAGGATAACCACACCCCATGTTGGTACCACAACAAGAAGCAGCATGGATTAGCCATGGTCAAATACCAATGGCTAAAACAGCCTCCGAGTGTATAGCCTGCTGCAGACTACTGTCCTAATACCAGGAACTGCACCTGGCCTATGTTGGAATACATGAATATATCAAGCCCCCCAAACCACATTATATTGCTTGACTGAAAATACCCAGACATACACCGGGAGCATTATACTAGCACCAACACAGTCGGAGAAAAGTTCCCAGAATCCATAAACCAAAATGCCCAGGAACAACGTACCAATCCCACAAGAGGGGTAAGCATACTGGATGTGATAATCAGAAACATGTGTACTGGATGGCAAGATGAGACGTGTATCCCTCACTGGTAAGACCAGACCATAGAGTAATCACACTGGATATACACATCCCAACCCCAGTCCCTGGCCAGAATACCACAGTGAAAAACATGTGTAAAGCATAGGTTGCACCCCTCCAAACCAATGTGGAATCCACAGAAGGCCCTGTGCAAGTGCAGAATATGGGACACACCGCAGAACATGTTATACAGGCATTCCATGAACACAGCCAGGAATGCTTGGAGTATGCAATCACAAATAACAACAATGCCATACATGCAGGCATCTGGCATGCTGGACTCCAGCCATTACCAAACCATGCAAGAGAATGAGGAAGCTACTACATGATAGAGCAAACATAAAAAGGGAAGTAATCACTGATCAGTAGTATGGCAATAAAATATGTCCACACATACAATCCACTAAGGCCAGCCACAACAAGTAGAATCTGTGAATCCAGAGGCAATGTGACACCTGGCCCAAGTACACAGACAACCCACAACTCCCCCCAATAAATACAAATATATGTGAGAGATGCAACCATGTATCCAAACCAGAGGCTGAGCTCCCACAACTCAGTACTGTCAAAACTAGTCAGGAGGAGAAGGTAACCACATACACCACAAACCCAGTCCCACATAGACCTATCACAACTGTAAACCAAACACATAAACACAGGAAAAACATTCCCGGAGGCCCTAATTACAAACACATCACACCAACAGAAGCCTCCAAAGCAGATCCCAAGCAACCACAACCTCCAAACATAGCACATGCAACACATAGTACACAAAGCTGGTGTGCCAAACAGTCACAGGCCAGAAGGAGAAACAACATGCCTGATACAGTTGTAATAGGTGTCTGTATAGGCAGACACACTGCTGTCCCACTCACCAGACTGAACAAGGGAAAGGGTACAGTAAGCTGCCTGTAGGCTGCCACAATATGCCACATAACACAAGCACGCAGGTCACCCCAAAGCAAGCAGAAATATGATGCACTCAATGTCCATGCTGGTGTGAATGACCTGAGATGTACCTCCCTGGACTACATGAAAAGAGACATGGATGAGCTCTCTGAGTATGTACCCCAGGCCGGTATGACACTGGCCGCTTGCAGCATCCAACCCTCACCAAGAATGATGCCACAGTACAAACACAGAATGATCATCTTTAACAGGTGGCACAGTTACAGCTGTCAGTCCAAGAGGGTCTAATGTCTGTCTGCTTGAGATGTCATGCATGACAAGCCATGCTGCTGTTCCAGGGATGGCTTGCACCTGTTACCCCTGGGCGTCTGGATACTGGATAAGGCCTTTGCCACCTCCATAGAGCCGTATGTAGGCAAGGCCAAAAAGACTACCCACCACCCTAGAAAACATAAGTGGTAAGAAACATAAGGGTAATGCTGACCAATGCCAGATGTGTAAACTGCAATATGCATGCCCCTGAGGCACTTCCCAGTATGGAGAACATCGATGTCTGTGCAGTGACAGAAGCCTGCTGCAAGCCTACTGATAGCACACCAGCACTACCAGGTTATACCACATATCATGCTATGGCCCCAACACCTGGACCAAAACATCAAAGGAGGGGGAGTATCCATATGCAGCACAGACACCCATACGGCCAGGTAACTGACAATGCACAAAGCAGCAGAGACCACCCATGTGCACCTAAGTGTAGTCAAAACTGCTGTACAGTCTGTAGCATGCGACAGACCACACTCTCACACACAAGAACTCCACCCAGACATCCTGAAGACACTGGACAGTATGAATGTCCCACCAAATACCAGACAAGGTACTCACAAATTACCACATAGGTGGTAAACCATTATGTATGCAAGGAGTAATCAGGGACCTAGGGACACAAGTTGACAGTAATCTGTCATGTGACACTCACAATGCCAATGTGGCTAGGAAGATTGTCGATATTGGACACCGTATCATGAAAGGATTCACATCTACATCAACAGAGGTCACTGTGCCCCTGTACTGTTCCCTTATCAGACCCATAATCTAGTACAATGACTCATATGGGATGTACCATACGTGACATCTGCAGCGGTTTGGAAGACCTCAAAGGTACCCCACCAAGAGGATAAAGGGTGTCAAATATATGTCATATGCTGCCTGGCTGTAGACACCCCAGCTGAATGCAGTCACAGACTGCCTACACAGAGGCATTGTATGTCTGTTGTACAAGGCCATGTCCAACACAGGAGTAATGGACATGCTCCACCACAGGAAATCAAAGCCATTGGAGCTGTGAGAGTGACAGATGTCAGCCTCAACACATAATGAAATAGGATGTGCTGGAGGGATAGATACATAACCCAGAGGCTCCCCACACTCAGAAACAGGATCCCAATCCATGTTAGGCAGAGCCCCTCACTGACACCCCTCAACAGGAATATTGCCAAGTGGATGGATGATCGTACATGTATACTGGGGGTCTTCACTGTGTCACGACCAGACAGAGGCACAGTAAAGAAAATCATAAATGGCCATAATAGTCACATAGCAAGGGGCGGTGAAAGACACACACACTCTGGCTTGGCTTACTAATGCCCTAGGGTGGATAGCCTAGTATGAACCCATGAACCTATGAAGATACAAATTGTACAGGACACTAAGGATAATCACAAGGCTTACTTAACTGATGGTAGGAACCATGTTGGGAATCCACAGATATGCTCCGAATCACACAGATATTACAAACAACATACCAAACACACACACATATTGCTAACATACAACCTGACAGGTGCAGTACAACCCCCCCCCCCCCCAGAATGCAAAATATCTATCCCAGCAGACTGCTGGTCCCCTGACATTGCAGATGCTGAGGTAACAGCCATCATCTGCAAAGCAAAACACACAGCAGCAAAGGTATGTGATGGTGTCCTGGGCTGAGGCCAACATGGACTCCAAGAATAATGGAATGCCAAATCACACTACTGCCCAATGTCAGCCTTACCACAGGATATGTACCCAAAGAGCAGTGTACAACAACAGTGGTCCTTCACAACAAAGGTGTTGCCTGAATGGATACTGCAAACTACCACCCCAGGATCCTGACAAGCTTGGTCTGCACAGCTATGGAAAGGATCAGTATGTACCGCAGACATAAAGCTATCGTGGACCTACTGATACCGGACCCTACACAGTGTGGCTGTCGTAACTGCAGATCCTGCCCCTAAACATGTTTGACCCATTTGAAACAGTCATTAAAGTCATTGATGAGGGCAATGTGGTCCACACAGCGTAGCTGGACCGTGCATATGCTTCTAGGCAATACCCTACGAGTTCAGTATGGATATGTTCACCAGCTTAAATATATACCCCTATGTCAGTAGAGGGGTTGCAAACCAGACCAAGGACAGAAATGACATGGTCAGACATGCTGCATCCATGTCAGACTATAAAGCAGATATGAGTGGCATCCCACAAGGCTTGGTCCTGGGACCCCCCCCCCCGTTCTGTATATATGTCCCATAGGTATAGACCAACATGGAAGGACTGTGACTGAACATGTATGCAGAGGAGTACAAACAGCCCACCATATCCGACCCCCAGCTGACACAAGCAACCCACAAAAGGGCCACCTACAAACAGACAACTGGAGCCATAGCCATGTCAGCAAGCTAATTGCAGAACTGTGTATAGACAACCAACGTGGATATACAGTATGTGCCCACAAATTACCACACAGGTGTTAACCCATTACGTACCTAACATGTAATGAGAGACCTGGGGACACAAGGTGATAGATATCCTGCACTGGACAAACATGTGACTGTAGTGTTTGCAGAAACATACCATATACCCACCCAATCATGAAGGTTGTCAGATGTAGATAAGTTGAGGTCACTGTGGCTCTGCAGTCATCCTTCATCAGCATCACAATTGACTACAATAGCCCCTGTGGGATATACCTCAGCAGACACCTCCATCAA
The DNA here is from genome assembly GCF_019279795.1 of Protopterus annectens. Lineage (NCBI taxonomy): Eukaryota > Metazoa > Chordata > Ceratodontiformes > Protopteridae > Protopterus > Protopterus annectens. Next base: position 535,299,702 of record NC_056749.1, on the reverse strand, counting down.
CTGTAAAGCCCACAACAGTACCCCACCAGGAGTAGCAAAGAGCATGAACAGATGCCATGTGTTGCCTGAGTAAACAAACTGCAGCTCCACACACTGCCATACTGCCCAGCTACAGGCAAGCTGTGCCTGATGTATGAAGCCATGTCCAAGCTGGAATCAATGAACATGCTGCACCTTGTACAATCTGAATGGCAGTGAGCTATGCACATGAGAGACCTGAACCCCAGCACTGACATACATAGGACAAGCTGTGCAGAATGATCCATAACACAGAAGGCACCCCCACTCTTGAGTAAACTCCCGGTACAGGTTAGCCAGAGAGTCACCTATCGACACCCCTCAAGAGGAATCCCGATGAGTGGATGGGAGATGGTAGGTTAACCCTGGGTATCACTGTTATGTCAGAGGTAGACGGAGGCACAGTATACTAACCATGACATATGTCATGGCAAACTCCAGTTACAATGTGTGTCGAAGGACAAACACACCCTGTGACTAGCATCAGAAATGGCCTAGGGAACATCGCTAGTGTTTGCCAGTGTCCACCGATGTTGTGGAATACACTACCAATGTTGGACGAGCCTGGTGTAGGTAGTCCATATCTGAACATAATGCAACATGGTCATATGTGCACAACTGGCCCCTACACAGTCTGTTGTGCTCACTATGAAGATGTCAAGCAGTGATAGGACTAAAGCCCAGGATACTGTCCACCACAGTGAAAGTACTGAACCAGTACACTATACGGTACTACAGTGTTAGGTCATTATGAAAGTATGTTGACAACTGTCTGCAAAGTATCCCATGCAATCCCTGCAGGCACAGTATAATCCCTGTTGTGGCAGACACGAAGCAGTTGGCCAGTTAGTACACAACATGACACCCAACACACAACCATAAACGTGAGATATTGTTGAAGTTCACACACACCCAAATATGTGGTGGACTTCAGAGTGCAACATATGGAAAGCTCACACTGGGCATGCTCGCACACTTTGATAAATGAGGCATATGTCAGACAACATGCCATGGAAAGGCTGAACTGGGCATGCTCACACACTTAGGCCATATCTCCGTTTAGCAGTTGGCCACACATATCTGGTATTTGTACGTGTCATTCCAGGAACCAACCACAACACAGCAATCTGCCCAGTGCACACAGTAAATGACTACAGAGACATAAGTGATATAGTGGATCGCTGTCATATGCAAACATCTTCCACAGATACACAAGTTGGTCATAGGAACAGGGAATGCTATGGCAATAAAGACCTGCAAACAGTAGAACAGCACAACAAATATTGTGCATCTGACAATTGAACATATGGGTGTAGAGGTCAATACTAGGCTTGTTGCCCTAGGGAATGACAGCTTAGCCAGAGTGTGCTTGGCATCTGCATCCCCAGTACAGTAGGCTACTGTGCCACTGTAAAGTAGGTCACATAAGGCAACGTGTGAGGCTAGTGAGCTGTCCCTCTGTCAAGCAGGGGCACAGTGGAGATCCCAGGGTTTGAATGTGCTAAGCCACAGCCATGTTGTTGGTGTGTGCTGGAAGAGGGTTGCTGAGGATCTCTAACAGTAAGTGGCCGTCAATAACAGACTGAGGGGAGCCCTATCTGCATTGTCTGGACAATTCCACTATCAACACTGTGTTGTGATGATTATGTGGGAATGAAGTGTCGTGCCGGAACTGTTCACAGATGTCCTCCCTCTGTGGGCTACAGCTCTGCAATGTATTAGCTCACTCTGTCTGTTGGACGGCTCATATATGTCTGGTGTACACCTGACAGATGTCTTGTTGTGGAGCAGTCATGGGTATATGTGGGATAGCATGATCAATGCAAACCATACACATGCTCATGGAATGCAATTGTCAAGGATTATGCTGAGTGGCCAGTATAGTCCCCCAACATTGGTCCTTTGAAGTCGTCCACCCCAGTCTTCACAAGTGTAGAGTCTGCTTGTGCTAAATACAGTTTGTGTGCAGTGACAACCTTGCCTGGGGGTGGGGATGGGATGTGGATGTCCAGGGAAAGGTGGGTATGGTCAGATATCAACAATGGTGATCTACCTCTGGTGTGGAACAGTGAGTACCCATGTTGCAGATGGACAGGTGCAATATGTATTCCCCCATGTGGCTGTGGTGTGTGGTTCTGCCATAGCACATGGACCCACAAATTGTAGTGGCTGTAGGGTAAAGTGGTAGAGGCCTGAGAAGTTCTCACACACAATATGCCTGTACCTGATGTTAACAACTGGAATGGTGTATGTGAACACCTGCATATCCCGGCACTCTTCCCAGGGAAGCTAAGTGTGTGTCCTGGATGTGGGTGTGGTGTTCTGGACTGGTTGTGTTGTGTGTTACAGGTCCTGTGGTCACGAAGCATGGTATAGAACATAACCTGCCAGTGCGATGTGCATATCTGACCCTGACGTAGGTGGCTGCAAATGCATATATATGCTATCCCCCACCTGACAGGTAGTACTAGATGTACATACCTCTGTAGAAATAAAGATGTCAGCACCCTATAAATACTGCAGGTGCAGACCAGATGCCCAGTAATTCAGTTAGCGCACTCTGCTAATGAGTCTCCCTCAAGTGTCATAATATAGGTAGGTAGGAGTTCAAACCATGCAATTGCTCAGTGTGTGTGTGTGGGGGGGGGTGAGCGGGGTTGATGTCTGTGTGAGGAAGATGTCCCTTTTGGCAACTGTGAAAGCACTCTACAGGATGCACATTCCCCTATCTAAGCACAGATGATGTCAGCACCCTCTAAGTACAGCAGGAGAAGGGAAACCTCCCAGTAATTCAAATAGCGCGCTCTGCTAATGTGTCTGTCACGAGTGTCATAACATAGTTAGGTAGGGTTTGAATCTTGCATTTGCCCAGTGTGTGTGGAGGGGGGGTTAGTGTGTGTGCAAGTCTGTGTGAGGAAGATGTCCCTTTTGGCAACTGTGAAAGCACTCTACAGGATGCACATTCCCCTGTCTAAGCACGGATGATGTCAGCACCCTATAAGTACAGCAGGAGAAGGGAAACATCCCAGTAATTTGAATAGCGCGCTCTGCTAATGCGTCTGTCACGAGTGTCATAACATAGTTAGGGAGGGGTTTGAATCCTGCAACTGCCCAGTGTGTGTGGAGGGGAGTTAGTATGTGTGCAAGTCTGTGTGAGGGAGATGTTCCTTTTGGCAACTGTGAAAGCACTCTACAGGATGCATATTCCCCTATCTAAGCACGGATGATGTCAGCACCCTATAAGTACAGCAGGAGAAGGGAAACCTCCCAGTAATTCAAATATTGCACTCTGCTAATGCGTCTCTCTCAAGTGTCATAATATAGTTAGGTAGGAGTTTGAAACCTGCAAATGGCAAGTGTGTGTGTTTGGATGTGGGGAGTTTGTGTGTGTGCAATTCTGTATGAAAAACATGTGCTTTTTTGCAATCAGGAGATCACACTACATGATGCACATTACCCTTTCCAAACAGTGATGATGTCAGCACCCTATACATACAGCTGGAGAAGAGACACCTCCCAGTAATCCGAATAGCGCAGTCTGCTACAGCGTCACTCTCAAGTGTCATAACATAGTTAGGTAGGGGTTTGAAACCTGCAAATGGCAAGTGTGTGTGTGTATGGATGTGGGGAGTTTGTGTGTGTGCAATTCTGTATGAAAAACATGTTAGCTTTGGCAATCAGGAGATCACACAACCTGATGCACATTACCCTTTCCAAACACTGATGATGTCAGCACCCTATAAGTACAGCCAGAGAAGAGGAACCTCCTAGTAATCCGAATAGTGCGCTTCGCTAATGCGTCTCTCTCACCTGTCGTGACATAGTTAGGTAGGGGTATGAATCCTGCAAATGGCAAGTGTGTGTGGGGGGGGGTAGTAGGGTGTGTGTAAATACAAGTGTGAGAGCAAATACTACAATACACCAGATGCTGCATATTCCCCCAGTAAACACAGGGGATGTCACCACACTATCAGCACAGCCAAACAGGGCTAGTTGGCCAGTAATGCCAATAGTGCGCTCTGCTACTGGGTCTATTACCATGGTCAGAGTACAGATAGGTATGTTTTGGTAACCCACAACTGCCACATGTGGTTGTGTCACACATTATGACCTTGTGTGCGTCTTTGTGCATAACAATGCATGCCATTGACTAAACCAGCAATGGCAATGCACACATGATGTATGTGTGTGACACATACACATAAATACCTGTGACCTGCAGTAGTTACCATGTCTGACATGTGCCTCGAGTGGATAAATGGTATTTGCAATGCATAACAATATGACTGTGTCTTACTGTGCAGGGGCTGCACGCGGTATGTGTCTATACAGTGTGGGTGTATATGGTAAAATACCTACAGCAGGGGATACACATCTGGTCTGGGCCATATAGTCTACATGTAGTCGATGTACAGGTGCTGCATGTTCCCACCTGTTGTGGGAGTGGTAACATGTCATTCCACTGCAATTCAGTGACCACATGCTGGGAACCCTTCAACTAGTGTGTTGTAGCTACAGTAATGCTCACGCACAATGTTTGGCTGGATGCAGTCCAGCCATATAAAGACAGTTCTTGAGACTGTCATATTGCCAGTGTTGTTATGGAGGATAGGTGGGTTTCCTGTGTATGGGATGGTTGTGTGTGCCAGGCTATGAACCAGATGGCAGTCCGACACACTGTTAGCTGCACATGAATAGGCCCTGATGCTTTGTGCTGTGCCAACAACCTGGAGGTGTGTGTATCTGTGGTGCCTTGGGATACCACCCCCCTGTCCATGTGTGTTACATGTGTAGGGGACGACAGGCATGGTATGAGGTATAACCTGGCAGTGATGGGTTGCACCTGTGAGCCATGAATCAGGACTCTGGTACTGCACAGACATTGCAGTTCACCGTGCTGAGGACAGTGTCCAGTGCATGCATCTTGAGGTGTACACTGCTGATGTTGTGTAGCATCACTGTTAGTGTCCTATCCTGTGTGATACCCACGGAGGTGGCTATGTAATCCGTGTCCTGCAACATAAGGCAGTATGTGTGTATCAAGGTGCTTCGCCAATATACATTGGGCCATGGGTGTCATGTGCAAGCTGCCCCTCGCAAACCATTGTGGCTTCCCTAGCATGTAAGCACACGTTGACAGCCAGTGGATACCCTATGAATGACATTGGAGATTGAGCAGAATGTAGACATAGAACACCCTTCCTACATATAGTGGTAGCATACCTGGTAAGGGTATGATGGCAACCAAGATCAGGCTCATACTGACCCGTGCCACATGCTGAGAGACCCCTTCTATGTTCCCTATCATGTAGTCCAGGGAGGTATGTCTCAGGTCATCCATAGTGGCATGGTCAATGACTGAGTCATATGTGTCCATGCCTCTGACTGACCTGTATGCATGAGTTTTGTGGTGGACCATAGTGCCCCAGAGGCATATCACTGTGACCTTCACCATGTACAGCCTGTTGAGCGGGACCCCACTGCAGCGGCCAAGAGAGGTACCTGACACATCTGTAGCAGGTGTGATGTGTAGCCCTACAGGCTGTGAGTGTGTGGCACATGGGATGTGTGTGCCATGTGTGGCATGTGCTCTGTTCTGACGTAACGTATGCCTGTGTGCCAGCTGTGGAGGTGTGTGATGCTCAGGCAGGATGCTATTCTGAGTCTCCAAGTATGCCCCAGTGTGTTCAGATTGCTGTCAGTGCGTGTCTATGTCTGACTGGTATTGTAGTCACTGTAGTATGACATGCCACCTGACAGGGTATGGCATTACTGGGTTCAGAGTGCTCAGTCCCCAGATTGGCTATGTAGTGGCATCCCACACATGTGTTGTACGTTCCTGGCAAAGGGTGATGGTTGACTGCATACATGTGGCAGCTGTGACATTGCCACATGACTCACATAAACCACAACTGGACCATAGAGGTGATTCACAGGTTACCTTTGCACATGCTACCCTAGTAGTGTGATTGCCATGGTGATTACCAACACATAGGGCCAATGGGGAACAACATACTGAAGGTGTGTATGTGTGGGTGTACTGCTACTGTTTCATAGCACTGGCATATATGACTGCACATGTGGGTAAATGCCAGGTAAGACATGTGCAATGTGTCACAGGCAACGTACATGCGAACAGGACAGACAGTGACGTTCTGTCATGTGTAAACTTGACATACGTATGCACGCTATGCAGATGTCACTAGGAGTCCACAGAAGCACTGTAACTCTGCATTGCAGGTGGAAGCAGTGTTGCAGGGAACCCCAAGCGAACATGCATGCAAATAAAGCTACAGTAAGCAGGGCTGGGAGTAGTCCATTGTACAACAAAGAAGGGGTAACACTAACAGTAGGTTACAGTGCAAATATGTGGGCACTATCAACATGTACCCAGGAATGCACAGCGCAGATGCCCATGGTAGAACTGATATTATGTCATAGTTAATTGTGATTTGGATTACATTGGTACTGCACACATATCAACATGCGCAAACATCCACATTGCATAGTCGTTGAGGGCAACTTGCCACCATTACTGTACATGTCCATCATTGCGTATCACTACTTGCATTAGCTTCCCCCCTGTGCTACCCATGTATGTGGCTATCTGTTGACATCCTTACCACCGGTATGCAATAATGTGCAGCTGTTACACTTTGGTACGTACTATGGGTGCAGATAACAATTCAGGACAGTCATACGGTTACTGCATCAGGCATGCTGGGATATACACACAGTCATATCAGCACACTGTACTGTTACCAACATGATAGTACTAATACACTTCTATGTAGTCACCCTGTGCATCAGCAACGTGTTTACCTGTACCTGCACTGATGTTGGAGATTGCAGGGGGTGGCACAGTTTCATCATATGCACAGGGTGTGAATTAGGTATGCCTGAGTCTGCCACTGATACCACCAACTGACATGTGTGTATGTGTGTTGGTGAGGGACAGCAGTACAGGGTGGGGCACTGTTGGTGCAGTGTGTGCGTGTATGTGGTAGCCCTAGGTGTTAACATTTTGCATGTGTGTATGCACGCACACAGTTCCACCTCATGGCTGCCATATACAGGGGCTTGTGGACAGCCACAGACTGCACCTGGCAGGTCATACAGATCAGTGTCTGTGGGCACGGACATGGTACCTGTGCCTGGCAGGGGTGCTACGGACCGTATCCAGTACTAAGCCAGACTGGGTACTGTCATCAGAAGCGGGAGTGTGTTGACTGGACACAGGTCCCTGTTGGGACTGTCCAGAGCCACGTGCACGTGGTCTCCTGGGGCGTTCCGATGACAGCACAGATCCAGCATTGCTGGGGCTGCTGCTGGCACTATGGGGGTGTGCGCGGGCCTGTTGTCATCCGCGCCGACTGCCAGCTGCTGCTGTTGCTGGCATAGGCCACGTCGACTCCGCAACTGCCCACCATTGCCCTGGCTCATGGACATGTGGTTTTGGAACTGTTGTAATATGTCCCCACAACGTCTGTCTATGACATCAGTGAAATTACGGATAGCATCCGCGATGTCACGCATACTGTCAGTCATGGCTGTGCGACATGCTCTCAGCTCCTCAGACCCTGTCTGGTGTACCTTTCCATATGCGACTGTGCCTGCATGACAGCCCGAAACATAGCTGAGGTTGACAGACCACTTTGGGCACGTCTGCCAGAGGCAGTACGCCCACGGATGCTCCCACAAGAACCCATGGGCAACTGTCTGTGTGGTACCATCGCAGGACCCTGCCCATGGCTGCTGTGTGGGGAAGCATGTGCCACAGATACCACATTACCCTGGTCAATGCCCACTGTATCCTGTCCATCACCTAGGGACAATGGTGACAAAGGATGTACTGGCAGGATGACTGTGCCCAATGATGGGGTTGACAGCTGTGTACTGTCAATTGGCTGACCAATGGCGGACCCTGACACACCTTCCTGTGCCATTACACAGATATCATCATTACCAGTACCTGTGGTACCAGATTCAGGTTCCCTGCTGCAGGACACCAGAGCAGCATCAGAACCTGTGGGAGGAAGACAGGAAACACAGTTTACAGTGTCCCCACAATGTTACCAGTGATGCACTTATGCACACATGCACACATGCACACGTGGACACATGCACACATGCACACATGCACACATGCACACATGGACACAGGCAAACATGCACACATGCACACATGCACACATGCACACATGCACACGTGGACACGTGTACACATGCACGCATGCACACATGCACACGTGGACACATGCACACATGCATACATGCACACGTGGACACAGGCACACATGCACACATGCACACATGCACACGTAGACACAGGCACACATGCACACATGCACACATGCACACGTGGACACAGGCACACCTGCACACATTTACACATGCACACCCCGCAGTATACACACAGAGCACTACTGAGTTACACTAGTATTACTAGCACTATCAGGACTATTATAGGTATTGTTAAACACACTCACCAGCATGGATGGCCTGCCTTGCTGTAACACCGGAGGGACCGGCAGAAATGAGGAGATTAATGTCAGTGGGCACAACTGTGCCATTGATACTGCATATGATACAGTGCAGTAGTACACCAGTTGCCTTTCACACATCAGCTGCTGATATTGCCAATATCACACCTGCACAATTACAAACTATGTTGACAGCTACATACCACGGACACACCTTACACATGCATAAACTAACAGTGTACAGAACAGTCAAGTGTACATATGGCATATTAGCTGCACGCTCCATGTCATGCTGCTGTGTGGATCCAGCCTCCATCATGATGCAGGTGTATTGCTGTTGCTGTTCTGGGGCTGGAGCCACAACACTTAGGAGTAGCCCCTCCAGTCTGGTGAGGGGGGATGTGTGGCCACCCCACCTCCTGTGGCAACCTGTTGCCTGTGGATATCCAACGCACGCTGATGGACATTTCTGATTAAATCACTGCAGTGATGTCGTACCTGCTCATATGTCCTATTATGCGTGCCAATGTCATTTACCCTATGGACAAGGTCTTGCCACAGTGCAGCCCTCTCCTGCTGATTCTGGCTGGTGCGGGAAAACAGTATGTCATAATCCCGCACCAGGCTCTGGTGTATCTCCTCATCTTCCGCTGCAGAGTAGGCGGGATTACGCTGATGCCATCTCCTGGAAGAGAACACAAACAGGATATCAGCAGACTATGTCAGCAATATATGGCACACATACTATACATGATACTCAACTGTAGTGATATACTACTACTCACATATGTAGCATGTGTGTGTCTCGTAGTGGATACACAAGTACATGGCCAGATATCAGTGCTCAGCCAACACCTGTGCAACAATACCTGCCACATTCCATACAACATAATAGCATGCCCCATCGGTCAGCACACTGCGACAGGTCCAATGCACAACCTCACTCTGGGGGTTCATACCAAGGTACTGTATGTGGAACGCCATCCACTAGTGTGATCTGGACACAAGTTACTCGGCCTGGATATACATATCCTACCACCACCACCAGCACAGTAGACTACTTTGATATGTATGTGATTAGACAGTTATTCACTTGTTAGGACTGAGATGGTATCCATGCAGCCCACTGGGCCAGTGGAAGCCACAACCCACACTGCTGACCCCTTTGCGAATGCTTACCACGGACATCCCACAGATTGCATGGAACTTGCACACACATTTCTAACCCAGACCCTATGCACAAAGGTTAGGCATCCTGTCCGGTGGACCCCAGCCAGAGGCAGATTGTATAACAATAGCAGGAGCTACTGCAGGACAGAGCAGATTCACATTAAGGGAAGGCATCTGTGGTCAGCACTGGTAATATGCTACGGTCTCTCATAACAACAGCCACGGCCTACTCTGGGAGGGAAATGGCCACAAACACTATAGATAACCACAAGGCCTTCTTCAGTTATGTTACACATATGGACCAAATGCCTCAGATATGCTCTGAGTTAATACACACCTACTTAACATTCACCGAACACACAGATATTGGCAACATTCTTGCAGACAGGTTTGGTGCACATATCCCTCCTCCTTCTCCCCCACAAGTAGAAATACTTATCACAGCTGAATGTAACCTCCCTATCATCTCATATGTCCAGGTGAGGGCCGCCCTCAGCAAAGCAGAACACACAGCATCACTGTGACCTGATGGTATCCCTGGATGTGTGCTACGTGCACTCCAAGAGGACATACAACCGCATATAAGACTGATATTTAACCTTGGCCGTACTACAGGATATGTACCTGAACACTGGCATACAGCAACAGTGGTCCCACACCACTAAGGAGGCACCTCTACTGACCCTGGGAACTACCGCACCATAAGCATAACTGGCCTGGTCTGCTAAGCTATGGAATTATTCAGTATGGGATGCATATACAGCGATATTGGGTACCTGCAGACACTTGTTCCCGGCCAGTTTGCCTTTGTGATGGGCTGATCCTGCCTTTTGAACCTGGTTGACCTTTCAAAACAGTCACTACAGCCATTGATGAGGGCAACGCAATCCCTACAGCCTACCTGGACTTGCCTAAGGCCTTCAACACAGTACTCCACTCAGGCATCATAGACAAGCTCATGAGCTTACATGTTACTACATATGTCACATGATGGCTTGCACACTGGTTGACATACAGGATCCATAATATCGATATTGTAGGAGCCATGTCAGACTCAATACCAGTCACATGTGGTATCCCACAGGCCTCTGTCCTAGGACCCCTCTTGTTTGGCATTTATTTCTCAGATGTAGAAGCGAACATGTGCGCCATAGTCGTTACACCAGCTGACACACACATCCTACAGACGGGCCTCACTGCAACAGAAAACTGTTGCCAGGATCATGGCCTAACACTGACTGACATGTAATGTATAGTCATCCCCTTTTGGTGGAACTACGTGCACACAACATATAACATGGACATACCTATAGATACAGACCTATGACACATTTGGAGGGTTCACAGTATGCAGACTATTAACCTGCTACTTTAGATTACCTGTGTTTGTCGCAGCTGGTTGCGTTACCACTACTTCTGCTTCCTGCTGCTGCTGGCACGGCTTGCTACTGTCACTGCTGACAGCTTACACTCAGTGTGTGTACCGTGTGTATTTTTTTTTCTCTCACTCTCTGTCTCTGTCTCTGTCTGTCTGTCTCTCTCTGTCTGCCTCCAGACAGTGCAATGAACGTATTGCATGTATGGAGTGTTAGTACAGGATGCTTTTGTAGGTATCTGCATAAGTCCATGTGATGGCCTCTGCACCAATTGTAAGCCAGCATTTGCTAATTGCATGCAACCAGTTGTGTACTGATTGCAGTTCTCACTGTGATTTCAGGACAGTGCTATAAAAGGGTATGTGAGATAGGCATTGCCCTTTCAGATTGTAAGGTTGGGGACCATGCTGGTATGCTGTGGACACTGTTCTGTGAGTGTAAAGGTTAGTATCTCTCTCATGATTCAAGCTGTGTTGTAGATTCACATTTCTCCATTCCTCTCTCCTGTTCCCTGTAGTAAGTGTGTATGCACAATGACACCTACAACTATATATATATATATATATATATATATATATATATATATATATATATATATATATATATATATATATATATATATGTAAATATACATACATTTATATATGTACATTAACTGACATTATTACCTACTAGCTACCAACTAGCATGGCTGTTTCTGTTCACACACTACTATTATGGAAATCCACTAGTTTTGACAGTATTTCTAAATGACATGCTTTGTGTACTACACATCCTATATTCACTTTACATTCATTCCTACTATTACATGATATATTTATTTTAGCACAATGTTGTTGTATAAGAGTCATGGCTTAGTGGTAGGTCATGCTGACTACTGTTTCCAAGGTCCTGGGTTCGGGACTGACAGTGGGATTTTATTTTGCTTTTGAACTGACTACAGGACCTGTCAATCAGAGTGACTAAGGCACTTTTAAGCAGTTGTAACCGGGTTAGCGCTGGTTTGCGGAGCTCATGCATGCACTGACGCTCAGCTCACGCACACACGCACACCGCTTACAACCGCTAAACAGTGCTTACTCAGGTGGCACCCGTGCTATTATCTTAGAAAGAAATGAAAATGGGGAGACAGGAAAGTTGTGAAAAGGGGTCACAAAGAGGGTAAGACAGTAGGGAAACAAGCTTGGGATTTGCAGGAGGGATGTAGGTAAGGCCCATAGCTGCCCATTTCTTCATCAGCAACAGCTGTGCATATGTATGTAATTTGGTGTGACATTTGAAACCTTCCACCCCTGAGAGAGGTGTCAGGACAACAATAATACTTGTTGTACAGCCAATTGTAATTGATAGTTTCCATGTCCAGCAGACATGTGTGCGGAATGGGCAGCTATGTATGGGGCGTAATTTTTTTGTGGGTACAGAGTGCCCTTTTTTTTTTTCAGGTGAGAGTGGTATGTCAGGTGAAGGAAGTCGGTATAGCTGGGGAGGTAAGTTGGGTAGGTCAACAGACAAGACAAACAAGATGCATACAGGGCGGTGTATGACACGTGTGGGGGGGTTACACAATTGATGGGGACGGATGTTTGGATATCCAGAGCCCATGAGCCCACAGATGGCAACAGTGGAACTAATATCCCCACCCATGGGCAGTTGCCACTGTTCCTTCACTGCCCAGGATGGGGCTGTGCTGGGGGCTGTGTAGGCCGGGCAACAGGCATGCCCGTAAGTTGTGCCACCTGTGCCTCAAGCTGGCGTAGGGGCCCAAGAACAGAGTCCTGGATCTCCCTACGCACCACAGTCCGGACGCTACGGAGGGTGAGTGGTGGTTCTCCTCCAGCCACACTTGCAGAGGGGGGTCAAGCCCCATCCCCTGCAGCGCTTCCACCCGCAGGTGGCACAGGGCCACCGGAGGAGGGTCCAGACTGGGCACTAGTGCCAGGTGCACTCGCCAGCTGAGGTGGGAGAGGTGGGTCCGCTGGAACCCGCCTTCCCTGTCGTCCTTTGTTTTGCATTATGTCATGACAGTTTGGGTTAGTAACATATAATACCATTCACAATTAGTTGTAACAGCATGCATTAGTATTCCCATTAACCAAACACCCAGATATTCACACCATTGAACAGCGAGCATAACACATGCATAATTTGAACAGCAATACACAGTCCAACAACATGCAGGGTTGATTGATGGCAACAGGCCATCAGGGTTGGATGTATGAACAGGGCAGATGCATCAACGGACATGCAAATATTTATGACCCAACAAGACAAATGTCCAGGGGTGTTAATTGTGATTGCACATACCATTTTCAAGTGGAATGGGTTATATGTGGTTATAGGGTGGGGTGAAGAAAATAATATTAACACCTTCGAATACCAATACATATGCTGTGCATTTCTAATAGCTGCACATATATACACACTACTGTTCTAACTACAGTTTCCTATATGATAACTACTTCAGTTTGGTGATAGGACTGTTACTGCTACATCAATATACATTTTATTGTTCTTCATACACATTCATATCTGGCTTTGTTCAGCTACATCATCCTGCTACATTTGCTTTATATAGCTATAGACAACTGTGAATGTTTGGTATGTCAGACAATCATACTATCTGCATATTGCAGACTGAGAGCAACATATCCAGATTTTGGGATACACATTCCAGCTGCAGCAACACTTTGAACAGATTTCGCTGTTTGGTTTTGCTTCTCACATGCATTTCATTCTGTACTGACTGCAGTATTACTACTTTATTGGTGGATTCATAACACTTTCTCACACTCTCTCACTCGTTTTCATTTTACTATTCAGGATGGTACTTACTTCTAGGCTTTATTGACATGTTTTACCTGTAGTTATTACAATCCTTTCCAGCAATCTCACTTCTGTCATGTTTCAGTATTTCAACAGGGGTATATTTCACACATGTGATTTGCTCATCTTCTGCAGCTGTACTTTTCAGCCTGCTGCAGGTTGTGTACTATTATATTACAGGTGGGGCATCTTTATTTCAGACTTTATTTCAGCCATTTTCATTTTTCTGTTTGGATTACAGACTGCAACACACTTTTGTAATCAAGCAATACTTGCAAACACTCTTACACTGTTACTTGCACATTCTATTACTTAGTGACTACACTGCACTCTTTTGCTAACTGTCATACTTTTATATTTCTTTACAGTTACTGGGAGAGGATTACTGACCTGCCGGGTGGTGCAACCGCACCAGCCTATCGCCATAGGCTCTGCAGTTCGCAGAACGGACACCTGCAGCTGTAATATAAATGAAGTAATATTGGAATACACATCTCCATAATATCAGCTAGTTTAATTTCTTACATACATAATTACATGTAACTTACTCAGTAGTGGGGCGTTTGGCATTTGCCCGGCCTCCTGGATCCAAAGGTTCAATTGGTCCTGCTTGCGTCTCTTCAGGTCCACATGGTGGTGATGAACCTGCTCACCAGTCCTTGGAATCCCTGTGGCACTGGTGAGATCATGAGCCAACCGGTCCCACGCCTCAGCCCTATATGCTCCCCACAGGACCTGGCCCTGCATGAGTTGGGCCTCATGATTGTTGACTAGGAGCCAGACCATGTATATGGACTCCTCAATGCCCCACCTCTGTGCTCGAAAGCAACTACCCTCACCTACTCCTGTCATTCTGGCTGCAAGTCAGTTCTACAATCATTTATGCTGTGTATTCCCGCCTATGGGGCTTATATATGCCGTTTTTCCCGCACATATCTGTGATTGGCCATTTTGGAATTGTATCAACTTCACAAAACCTGCTTTGTCATGCTCCACTTTGTATTCATTCCTATATATTTGCTATTACTGCATTTATAGATACTGCTGTCATGGCTTAGTGGTTCAGTACCTTGACTATGGTGCATAGTATCCTGGGTTCAAACCTGGCCACTGCTTTTTATTTTTTATGACTGTCTAGACAGGCTGAGGGGTGTGTCTGTGTAAAGGCAGTTTTGATACGGCTTGCTCAATGTTGCCCGTCGGTTAGCTTGTTGGCGCGGTGCGCAGCTCCGCGCAAATGGGGTACGCTGGTTTACGCCTCATTTGGCTATCAGCACACATATTACGCTCAGCTCAGCTAGAGGCACACAGTTTCAGCATGTTAAACCACTGCTCACCTACGGTCACTCATTTTGCACCTGTTGAACCACTGCTCACCTGCGGGCACTCATTTTGCACCTGTTAAACCACTGCTCACCTACGGGCAGATGCACTCACCTTGTTAAACTGTAGCTCAGCTATGGGCACATCTGGCATCTTTTATTATTTTATCTCACATTTCTTCAAAATAAATGGACTATTTCATTACATTTTACATAAACTATGATTTTATATGTGTACATGTTTGTCAGGGACTTGTTTCCTGCTTATTTTACTAGAAATAAAAATTGGTGTTGTGGGGGCTCGAACCATGAATGCCTGCTCTTCAGCTGACGTCTCTACCACTACGCTATTGCTTCTTGGCTTACTTTGCTTATTTAGTTCTTATATACTTTTCCACTGACTGCTAACTGTGGCTAAGCTACGGGCACGCCCGCACAAACGAGCGCACTCACGGGCAAACATCTTTACGATTTAAAAAAAATATATAACATGTTCATTTATATATTTTATGTTCATAGTCTGTAGGGGCATGTGTTGTGTTGTGTTTATTCACATTTCCATGGCCTCTGTCATGGGTATTTACTTTGGGCAATTTTACTCTTCTGGGGGCGTGTCCGCTTGCAGGGATCGGCCTACGGACACGCCCACTACTGTCTTCCATGGACCGTGTTAGCCTTCGGTGTGATTCAGCATGCCCTCATGCATATGCATGACATGCTGACGTCACACCATTTAACTGCAGCCTCCGTGTAAGCCATGTATCTCTTACACGGAGGCTTCGTGAATCCTGCCCAGAGACTTATACAATTTTTTGAAGGTACCTAAACCGGTAATACCGGTCATCTTTGGAATTCCCAAAGTGCACAAGTCTGTTCTAGACCCCCCCATGTGACCAATTGTGTCTTCTCAGGGTTTCAAAACTCAACCCTTAGCTATATATGTGGATCAAAAGTTAAAACGTTTTCAAAGTAAATTCCACCATATTTTAGTGGACTCATGGGACTTTCTGAGAAAAATGAGGAATTGTTCTTATGATGATGGATATATGTTTATAACTATTGATGTTAAGGATTTATTTTCTGTAATACCCCAGGAGGAAGGGTTAAAGTGGTTTGAAGAAATTTTAGGAGAAATGGATTTTCTTACTGGTGATGAATATAGGTTGGTTTTAGAAAACATGGAGCTTGTCCTAAAATACAACTATCTATCTTAACAAATGTAAAATAAAAATAAATAAATAAATCTATATTTCCAGGTGAATATTACCATCAGAGAGAGGGTGTTGCAATGGGGTCAGCGTGTGCCCCGATATATGCTAATATTATCATGCTATATTGGGAATTGAAATTTGTATTTACTTCACCATACAACAACTTTATCAAGAAATGATTAGAATGGCAAGGATGATTTCGAATTATAGTGATTTTATTAAAGAAATTGGTCATGTAGAAAGGATGTTCCAGGAAAGAGGATATCCAGTGGAAACAATAGCCAACATTAAGGAATATGTACTAAAAGGAAGAAGTGAAAATCTTTACGTCCCCCTTTTGACTGTGAATAGTAGAGGTTCTTCTTTTTATATATCTAATGCTTCTAATACATTAGATGAACCTAATATGGTTAATATTAACAATGGTCATTTAAATAGTTTGAGAATACTACAAATATGTATGTTTCACCCTACCTTACGTTGACCTTTCATAAAGAGATGAGTTGGTTGAAAAAACGCATTAATGAAACTTGGAGTATGTTTAGGGAAATGTATGGCACAACCAATATTTTTCAGGAGGATATAAAGTATAGTTATAGGAGAAATAGAAATGTTAAGAATATCCTGGAACAACAAAGAATATATAACAAGCAAGGTACGAGCCAAAAACATGGAACGTTTAAATGTGGAAGATGTGCCCAATGCTCTTTTATTGCAGAACAGAAGGAAATAGTACTGCCTAGTTTAGGGATAACTTTAAAAGCTAAGAGTGACAGTAGTTGCTATACCCAAGGAGTTGTTTATTTTGTTTATTGTAAAGTATGTTGGAAATATTATGTTGGAAAAACTGAGAGACACTTGAGGTCAAGAATATATGAACATATTAGAGATATTAACAGACAAAATGTAAACAACGCCCTATATAGACATGTGTTGAATTGCAAAGAAGCTAACTTTAAATTCTGGGTGTTAGAAGAAGTGAAATACCCAGATAGAGGTGGAGACCGGGAAACAAAACTTGAATACAAGGAAATGATGTGGCAATTGCGGTTGGACGCATGTGGAGGGAAAGGTCTCAATGACCACATATCTATCACTCCAGTTTTAAAAATTTTTGCCGCTGATCCTAAGAAAACTATTAAAAGATGGATGACAATATAGTGTTATCTAAGTTGTTTCAAGTAAAATATATGAAATTGTATATATATATATATATATATATATAGTTTACCTTTTGTGTTTGTTGTTACTTTATTATATAACCCACATCTCCTTTTTGCTATACACGTCTATAGTATAAGTATTAATATTAAAAAATAATATTAAATTCACTTAATATATAAGTGAAAAGGGTAGAAATATATATACATATATGCATTTTATATTTTTTTATAATTTTATATTTTTAATAATTCATTAATTTATATTTTTTATCTATACTTATGAGTATTTTATATTCATATTTATATTTAGAAGGTTTTTAACATACTCTTATATATATTTATTTCATCAACACATGAACTATACAGTATTTATATTTTTCAGTAAAACAGTTACAAACTAGTATTACGTGCTATTCATGTTTTGTTGTATTTCATTGCGCTAGTTGATTTTTATTGTACTAACAGAACTGTGTTATTATTTTCAGTGTGGTTGAAAGTTGTTTAAGCAACAGCAATATCTTTGACTTACAACCACTGCTAAACTGTGATACACACTTTAAAAGGAATTTGAATCAATTAATTAATTATTCAATTATGTTACTTGCCAGCCCACTAGTGGTTTTTAGTATGTAAGGAAATGTATTTTGGCCAATTTAATTGTCTCTGAAAGAAGTCTCCGAAGGGAGATGAAAGCGCTCAGTCCTTTGTTGTTTGTGCAGTCGTATTGTCGTATGTTTTGGATATAATTTTTTGGATCAATAAATTATTTTTGCTGCATTGGAATTACTTCGGCTGATTACCATCGTTTTTGTGCATGGACTACCTTTATTGCTCTTGGAGCAGGTATTTTGGAAAAAAGAGTTATTAGACCAACTCACCTATTGGCTAATAAATTACTTTTTTTATCTGACTGTGTTTTAATTAATATTTTATTTAATATTGGCATTTTGCAGAGAAATATTTGATGTGATATAAACTATTTGCAGAGCAGAAAAAAGCTCAAACATAACTCTTAACTCTCCTACCTAGCAGCTTAACCTTTCTCCATTTGTAGAAAATGCAAAGCTTTAGTAAAACTAAACCACCATGAAGCCAATGAAAATTCAGAGTCTGGAATAAGCATTTGATTACAGTTGTTACAAATTTACTCTGATGTAATTATAGAGGCAAGAGAAAACCTCTCCACACTGCAAAATTATTTATCTGAATTGAAAACAACAACTTGATAATTTTTTGAAGAACTGTAAAAGTAATCCTCCACCTCTGGTGACTCCATATGAAATAAACTTCCTCCAAATTCTTCTATTTCTAGCAAACCTCAATTAAGTTATGCATTTGTAAAAATCACACAAATAGTCTTAATTTCCTTACTGAATATATGAAAATCTGGATTTATCCAAATGGACATTACAATTTCCAGCAGGGATTTTCAGCCCCATCCCAATTCTAAATTATGTTGGTACAGTCTTAAAAGGAAAGTATGACACACACCCAACGGAGTATATGTTGACCCAGTAATATAAAACAATCCATTAAGCAGTATCCTTAACAATAACATTTTACTATCACTGCCATGTGCATTTTTGACAAAAGTGTAGCACTCATGTATAATGATCACCACTGTAGGTGATTTGTTACTGTATGAATTGCCAAACACCTACAATTATATAGAATATTTGTCATGAACTAAATATAAGTCCCATAAACATGCAATGTTGGAGATAATGTTGGCAATATACTTTATATCAGATTTCTTTTTTTATAACATTATTCAAGATGGTCAAATTAAAATAAGGAATTTGAACTGTAAGTAATACAAATCAGCTTGTCACATGAGCAGGACATGCCACCCTACCCCCCCCCCCACAATAAGTAAGTGATATAGTACTATGTGATGAATTATAAGAAACAATACCCAAAGTGTTAAGAATACATATAACAGAAAGAAATAAAAAATAAAAAAGTTCATTGTATTAGTCTTTTGAGTCAGGAACATTCCTAAGTGGTCATACCGAGGGTTAGGATAGCATCTACAATGCATATGATTTCTTTTTGCTTGTCTTTTGTAGCATTAAAACAGAGAGAATCAGCACTTTGTGTACAATGTTTAGGGCTGCTGTAAAGCGACGCATGAATTTATTCAATTCTGCCCAAGAGAAGGCCTGACCCCAAAAGTTTTCATGCTTTAAGCAACCTGATTTCAAAAGTTTTGATATATTGAAATGGGCATTTGGTCCAACAGAAACTTAAGCCACTTTGTAGCTGCCTAAAAAATATATATATATATATATATATATATATGTATGTATAGATATATATATATATATATATATATATATATATATATATATATATATATATATATATATATATATTCCTGTTATGTATTGATGAAAATGAAAAATGGGTGTTCTATTTTGGGAATTTCACTATGGACCCACTCTATCTATTACATCCAGTTTGATGGATCATCGTGGATTATCAGAATTCATTAAAAAGTCCGCCAACACTTTGGCATCTTACGAGGGCAACAGTTGAGATACATGCCATTGTTAAGGTATTCTTACAATTCACAAACTGACTTTTCTGGCTTGGTTTGCTGTCTCCAAATATTTCTCCTGAGTGCGTACAGAGTGCAGTGAAATCCCTTTTATTTATTGTTTAATTGAATAATTTTATGTTTTTAATGAATCTAAAGTATATTCCAATAAAGTCTGATTTCCTTAATTTCTTGAATGTAATGAGACTGCTGCTCTACAATCGTCATTAAGGTGTCTGCCTGCTCAATTAACTTATTGATCAACTTACCTGCTGCACATAAGGCAGCAGGTTTAGAAATGATTTTAATAGTTCATACAGGAGCCCTTTCGGTCTGAACAAAGGGTTTGGATGTATCTTACCAAGCTGGAAACTTTAAATGCGGAATAGTTTCCTTATTATTTGTTACATTTTGCTCCGTTCCTATTGCAGGAGACACAGCAGACTAGTGATGGGTATAATTAAGTCAACCTCTGGTTGCTTTTTCATCAAGATTAGCTTGCAGGTACTATATCATCCAAAAGGGTACTAGGAACTGGAGCTGCACATTGACAAGGATATCACTGTATGGTTCCCATAGTTCAGGTTCTTTAAATGTTTCCATTGCCCTTGTCAGCTATTGCCATGGCATAGGTACCATGCACTGGCTGGACCTGGAGTCAGCAATCAGTTCTACCAGAGTCATCATCCTGAGAGAAGAAACCTTGAGTGATACAGAGAATGTGAAATTTAAAATGTGTGTCTGAAAGGTATTTGTTCTGTCTGTCTGTTCCCTGGTACGCTAACCAATCAGAGTCTCTTCTTTTAAGCTCTCCTTATACAATGTATGTCTGATCCACTGCCAGTGATGATGATGATGATGATGATGTAATCAGAGCAACCTTCCTTTTTGTAGCTCTTTTACTCATATATTAGTAATGAAATACAAAATCAAAAAGGACACTGGAAAGATGACATTCCCTAGTTGTGCTTCCAATCAATTCCATCAGCCACAGCAGCCACCCACACACCTATAGCATGCCTTTGTTCTTCATTTCACAATCAGTTCTTCATTCTGGCTGATAAGTTACTGAATATCTGACACCATTTACTATGAATAAACACATCTAATTTAATTGAAATGATGATATTATATTTCCCTAAGACAAATGAAACAATGGCAAGTCAGTAGTCAAAACAGTGACTCTCCCAAGGGTATTAAACAAAAAAAGCAATTCTTTTGCAGGGGGCACATCAGCACACCTTTGAACTGTATTTATATCAATTTCTAGACTGCAAAAACTTGGAGAAGAGGGAAAAAGGAAATAAAATGCAACACTTACTTTGTCTCTGGTCTCAAAATCTGACAACCATTACAAGACATTAGAAATATTCCAGTGATGAAGTTCTAAGGATCGACCAACTGGCAACTGGCAAAAATAGGTTTCCAATTAAATAAATCAATGAATAAATGAAATACACCTGACAAGGCACAGAGGCCTGAAATCGGTAAGTACCAAGCTTCACATGCCTGGACGTTTCACCAGCCATAGGCTTACTGTGACTCATCATGTGAGCTCTGCCTGACTGAACTTTTAATGTATGATTTTACAGATGTCTTTGCCATTCTGACTTTGCTGATGAGAGTATCCCCAAGCCCCAGTTGGGAGGGTCTATGTCATATTAATGTTGGTCTGATGGGCATTTGTTGAGGTGAACGACAACTGCATTCTCCATCCTCTTATTTGTCAGAGTTTTTATATCAAGTTTGGGGCATGGGGCAGCATCCCCCATTTGAGGGATGCAGTGGAGTTTACTCCCCCTGTAAATGTTGATTTTGTTTGTCAGCTTTTGTGTGCTTTCTACGAAGCTCAACTTGCTTGGGCAGGCTATATTGGTGATTTACTGATTCGGTGATCTGTGTTCATGGTGAGTTGTGCTCGTCCATATTTAGTAGACTTGTTGTATATAAGAGATGATGAACATAAAGAACATCAAGGCTCCTTTGCACCTCCAAGAGTGTTTGTGTGTGTGTGTGTGTGTGTGTGTGTGTGTGTGTGTGTGTGTGTGTGTGTGTGTGTGTGTGTGTGTGTGTGTGTGTGTGTCCATGTGTGTCTGTGCGCATTTGTACTTGAATAACTAAAACTGTTCATCATGATCAAAAGTATGCTACTATGCTGTAAGAAATTTCTAGAACTAGGAAACAACCTTGTACACAATGGCTATGAATTAACTTCATTGACACAATGCTACCTGGTGATCACAATTATGGAGAGGCTGTGATAATTGTGAAATGGAAGGGACATCTGGGTTAGAACATGTGTTGAACTGGCCAGTGAATGGGACCCAGTTATACCAGGTACAACAAGAACTATCAGCACTACATGGGACACCAGTAGTCATCAATAAAGCAACAATGTGGTAGAAAAACCAAGTAAAGCACCTAATTCACTATAGATTGTGTCTGTCATTACAGTGACACTAGAGGAGATAAGAGTGCATATACAATCAAATAGCATGGGGTAGTGGGGCACTGTAGGGACAATTAAAAAGTAACACACATTTACATTAAAGGACTAACACAGCAAAAAAGAATAAGCATGTTAGATAAAAAATAGGACTAACAATCACAGGCCTATGAATATCAGACATTCAGTTTTAATTGTTTTCTATACATAGAAATAGATAAATACAGGGCTAAGTGAGACTGTACTGAAAAATGAAAGGTTCAGCACAATGAAGCATACAAGAACCACAGACATATATAAACTATGGAGTGTTTATTTAATGTTTGTTGACTGGAAACGTCCAACTAGGACAGAGCCTATTTTCAGCAGAGTCCCAGGGAGAAACGCTCCAGACACATCTTTAGAATGTGGGAGGAAACCGGAGTACCCGGATGAAATCCAGGCAAATGCAGGGAGAACTTGCAAACTCCGCACAGAAGGCACCCCAGCCGAGAATCGAACTAGAGAACTTCTTGCTGTGAGGCAACAACATTAACTGCTGCACCACTGCATCACCCATTTACACTCAGGTCACACTGAATAGATAATGGTATTATTATACCCAGCTACACTACTCCATCATGTGAAACAACAAACTTTATTCTGCACTGGAGGTAGTTTGTCATTGTTTATCATATTCTTTAATGTTGTGGGGGACTGGGGTCTATATTAGAAGAGCGAAGCGACTTAAGAGAGAATGCTGTTTCATTGACACGTAAAACCTCAAGTCTAAAAAGAGCAAAGTTATGGAACAGTGATTTTTTTCCCAGGAAAAAAAAAATCGCTGTTCCAAAAAAAAAAATTATAAAGACAGAATGAAGTGGGGGGCTTCACCCCCACACCCCCTACTTAAATATACCAACTCAGAGAGCGCACCACAGTGGAGAAAACAGCAAAGTCCCAGGAACGGCTCAGCGATTTTTTTTCCCCTGGAGAAAAAAATTGCTGTTCCATAACTTCGCTCTTTTCAGACTCGGGCTTTACATGTCAACGAGAGAGCGTTTGCTCTTAAGTCACTTTGCTCTTCTGATATAGACCTGGGGACTGTTAGGACTGAAATTGGGATTCTACTAAGCCAAAGACTCTGACTATTTTGGAATCAGGAATAGGGAACAGATCTGATATTGAAAATTGCATGCTTTTCTATTTTATTTATTTCATTTGTTTATTTGGTAGGTGGAATGGTCTACTGACCATTTTCAGACATGACCCAGGTCATAAGATAATACAGTGTGCATACTGTTATTTGCAGCAGTGCATCTAACATTATCTACTGAAAGACAATGGACATTAGTTCAAAAAGAAATGGCCTTATTCAGCACCAACCGCGGCCAAACATCAACACAATGTTTGCAGTTCTATTTACAGTAATACATCTGATATTATTTAGCATTATTTTAATAGGAATGTAAACTTCAGGGTTCAGCATTTTAAAAGACTTGAAGTATGTAACAAAGTTTACAATTTACAATGTCCACAGTTCTACAGTAGCACACAATGTCATTTTCTGATATATAAAGCAGTTCAATGTTTGTAAAGTTTTTAAAGCGTAAGTTATCAAAACTAAAGATAATATATTTAAGGACACTGTAAGTAAAATGTAATCAACAGTCATAAGGTTAAGAAAAAGTGAAAAGGAGAAAGCTAACAGAAAAGTGGATTTAGAGATTAATAAGAATGTATGAAGATTATGTTGCTGATAATCCATCCCTAAAATTTAGAAAGAATCGCTGCTGCTCATGCAAACTGCCTGTCACACGCAGTTTAATTTATGTGGGTGAGTAAAAGGTGATTCAACTTCAGAGAGAACTCTAGCTGCAATGAGGAAGATCTCAGTGCCAGGTAATTTAAATGTTTCTGAATCATTTATTGCAACTACTTGTGCTACAAGCACTGTGCAGTGGTAGCTTCCTCTGCTAGTCCATGCATAAAATTAGCACAAGCACACCCCACACTCACACATATATACACATGGTCACACACACACACACACACACACACACACACACACACACACACACACATAAACACACACATTCAGCCCCCAACAGACACACACACACACACACACACACACACACACACACACGATCATTCGACTCAATCTATACCTCTGCACATACTTTCACACTTAGACAAACACTGACACACACACCCAGCTCCTCTTACATTAACTGGGTTTACCTCCATCTCCACTTCTTCCAAAGAAGTCAATGTGTGACTGCAGCCTTTTGGCTGACTTAAATATGTCAGCTGACTGTGGCATTGCTTGACAGTGTAACTCAGTGGCATTTCTGGGGGAGGTCATATGACTACTTAGCATTAACGACTCCCCCCTCCCCCAAAGATTTCCTCACTACCATTTATCACTGCCAGCAGGACGTACCTCTTCGATGATGCTTCAGCTCATGGAGAATCACTGTGGTAAAGTGGTCTCTGAATTGCGAAGGTTTTAATGTAAGGGATTAGACGGTCTCCTGGTAAGGCATAAGGGTGTATTGTGACGAGTATTTTAAGTTGTAGTTGCTTAGTTTAAGGCTTTAAATGTGGCAGCAGGAAGTCTTTTGCATACAGTCTTCCATCAGGCTGTATATTTTTTTCTGAATAGCTATTGTTAGCCTACCTAGCAGGCGAGTTGTGAGAGAGTCGGGAAGGCATGAATAGTATTGAAGAGTGAAGACAGCGGTCAACTCACCAAGATTTAACTGCCAGTCACACTACAGCTGTTGAGGTATAACAAATTAAATGTAATATACAATTTGTTTGCCATTTTAGTAAATTGTTTTGAGTACAGACATTAAAACATTGCAGTTTTAACTGGTTATTGAAACCTCATCCAGGTAAGATTGGGTTTCTGATGACTTCCAAAAACACAATAAATAAATAAAATAAAATAAACTACACAATAGAATTGCCTGTGTTTTATGAATGAGGATTACAACACCAGCTGGCAAAGGAGTCTGTTATTTAAACTATCTCTTTGCAGTAGCTTTCTATGATTTCTCTTTGAACTCTGACATGCTTAGTTAAGGAAGTTGTTATTTAATTTCCTTGCAGTAGCTTTCTATGAATTATCTTTGAACTTTGACAGGCTTAGTTAAATCATGCAGAACAAAGGAAATGAATAGCATGTAATAGCTGAGATTCTAATATGCATGTCCTCTGCTATGCAGTTATCAACTCTGGACTGCTGACTTTAATTAATCTTATTTCCTTTTATCATGAAACATGCACAGGACTGCTTCTTAACGTTTTACTGTTGGATGGTGCTTTGTTGTTTCGAAATACAAAATCGCCAAGTAACTTCTGGTATGGGATGCCTCCTGATCACTTTGAAACTGTGTGTGTGTGTGTGTGTGTGTGTGTGTGTGTGTGTGTGTGTGTGTGTGTGTGTGTGTGTGTGTGTTGGGGGCTGAATGAATGTGTGTGTGTGGGGGGGGGGCTGAATGAATGTGTGTGTGAGGGAGTTAAATCTTTCATTAGTATAGTGGAGTGTCATACTGCTTTTATTAAATAACATTGCTTGTAGGCATGATTGTAAGCCATAGATTTTTATTAGAGTAAAGTACTACCAGTCTTTTTAAATATTGCTTGTCTAAAAGGATTGGTTTGAAAACCCAAGCTTGTACAGCATATCAACAGAACATTGCAATTAGTGCTCTGTAATTAGTTTTAAATTAATATACAGCCTCAGTGTGTGTGTGTGTGTGTGTGTGTGTGTGTGTGTGTGTGTGTGTGTGTGTGTCTGTGTGTGTGTGTGTGTGTGTGTACGTGCACATACACAAGTAATTATTTGTGTCTGAAACACCCAGAGTGAGCGAAATCTGAATAAAAACACAAACAAAAGGAATATTTTTTATGCAATATTGTTATCTCACAAAGAGATGATAACATACTTGTATTTTTGTGTCAGCTTGTCCCTCTCTGTTTTTAAACTTGTGTTTCTGAATAATTTCCGACAATACTTCTTGAAGTAGAAGGAGTTAAATGCTACTCCATATGTAAATGTTATGCTAGTTAGGTGTACAGATTTTTGGCTAGATGTAATGCTTTCAGCTGCTACAGATTGAGAGTTACATTTTTTTAGCTATATTCTAAATCAGTTTATGCACTTGTTCCTAGCACACAATGCATCTCCAGGCATAAGTAATTCAGAGAAAAGACTTGAGTGTTTCCTTGTGAAATATAAGCAGGCATGAGTGACCCATGGCAATAGACTGCTTGGCTACAAACTTTCCAGATAGATAGTTGAACAGTAGCAGTTTTAATGTGTTTTATATTTTTGATTTGCACAATTACACTGTATGCATCTGATACCAAATAGTTGAAATACATCACTGTGACCATCACTTTTGTATTTATTCATTTCTTTAATTAAAGTCAGACTTCTGAGGTGTATGCAGTCAATAAAACTGATACCATTAGTAGACCTGCTGTCAGTTTTTAAATAACAAAGACCAACTCCAGCTGTTGATTTAAACAGTTGTTGATCTGGCTTGGCAGGTCTAGTGTGTGACTGACTAAAGCAAAGAGGAATGTTTAATTATTTTTTTTTGATTGTATGTAGAGGCAACCAAGTTGAATATAGTCAATAATGTGACTTCAATGACTGGGTACTGGGGCAGTCTGTAGATGAAAGTGACTGACCCTCCCACCTATTTATAACAGCTGTTGGTATAGCTGGTCAGATTTAGAGTGTGATTGAATAAAACAAGCTGAAATATACTACTCTGCATATTATTGGACTCTATAATGACATCTGAGGTATATACAGTCAATAAAGACATTATATTGAATGGATGCTGAGGTAGTCTGTGTAAGCAGACATTGGCCTTTTGTAATATAACCCCAACTCATTCCAGTTAGCCCCACTTGTTCAAGTGCTTCCTATATTCTCCCCTCTTATTTTGAAGTCACCAACTATCCCCCACACCCCCCACATAATTAAATATACCAATTCCAAGATTGCACTACAGCTGGGAAAAGGGTGAAGTTCACTGTCTCACACAATAGGTTACTTACCCTGGGAAGATCTTCATACCTCTGGTGCTTTGATGAAGTGGGCTTCGATATTTTCAGCGTGAACAAAATGGAATTCGATATTGTGACACTTCAACAAAATAAGGTAGACCCCTATATATATATATATATATATATATATATATATATATATATATATATATACAAACAAAGAGTTAAAAGGTCACACTGAAAAAACTATGAGAAAAAAACTAAATGAAATCTCCAGACAAGCTAGAACTTTCAAAGAGTGACCTCACAAACCTCCTATTACAGAGGCCCATGGGATATATGCAAATGACCCTTATGAACATCAGGTGTTTCAGCAATATGGCGATTCTGAATGCCCATGACTTTTACATTTGAAGTCTTTTTAATGGACAATTTCAGGCCAATAAAGCCAAACCCCACTAGCTATGGATATGCATATTTCGGCCTTGTTATGACCTCTTCAGCATAGCATAAGCAGAGTGTTTGACTAAGCTTAAGAAACACAGGGTTGTTATACCCAGCTGATGTCCATTTTCATTAGGGTGTTTGCAAAATATCCCAAATAACAAATTAAAACAAATACAAAGAGTTAAAAGGTCACACTGAAAAAACTATGAGAAAAAAAACTAAATGAAATCTCCAGACAAGCTAGAACTTTCAAAGAGTGACCTCACAAACCTCCTATTACAGAGGCCCATGGGATATATGCAAATGACCCTTATGAACATCAGGTGTTTCAGCAATATGGCGATTCTGAATGCCCATGACTTTTACATATATATATATATATATATATATATATGTATATATATACAGATAGCAGTCACGAAAAACAGACCCCTAGCCACCAGGAGATCAATCCAAGCACGTTTATTGAAAAATAAATGAAAGGCTTGCAGCCAACACCATAACGTCATTCTAGTCACTTTATGAATGGCGAGGGATTTGTTACTCTCTAGTATATTACCAAGGTTCTTAGCATTCCTGTAAATCACTTTTTTCGGTATACTGGCAATACCTTCAATATCCGTAAAGGATAAAAACTTGTCCCATTCTCTAAAAAATATTTTACTAATTGCACCATTTATTTTGTTATATTCAAGGACCAAAGCCTGGATGTTATATAGGAGGTTCTTGGATGATATAGTTATACTTTGGACTGGTGGCAGAGACAAATTAGAGGAGTTTCTGGGATATATCAAAGGCACCACAAGCTTTTTGAGATTTACACATAATGTTTCAGATTGTAGTTTGATATTCTTGGATGTAGAGTTTTATAAAGGAGAAACCCAATATGAAACTAGAGTTTATCGTAAGCCTACATATTGCAATTCTTTTCTGCATTTTCTTAGTGCACACCCCAAGCATTGTAAAAAAAGTATTGTCAAAGGACAGTTTGTTAGGGGTAGTCGCACGACCAGCTCAGAACAAGATTTTTATAAGGAATGTGAACTGCTGGGAAAGATATTCGAGGAAAGGGGCTACCCCAATGAATTCGTAGATAACATAAGAAGGGAAGTTGAGGAAGGAAGGACGGGTAGGTTTGCCCCTATTTACAAGAGTTTTAATGTTAACATCAATCCTAACATTAATATAGAGAATGAAATTGTAAGTGAGAATGATAACGAAGGTCATGAATTTTCCCAGGCTTTGGTCCTTGAATATAACAAAATAAATGGTGCAATTAGTAAAATATTTTTTAGAGAATGGGACAAGTTTTTATCCTTTACGGATATTGAAGGTATTGCCAGTATACCGAAAAAAGTGATTTACAGGAATGCTAAGAACCTTGGTAATATACTAGAGAGTAACAAATCCCTCGCATTCATAAAGTGACTAGAAGGATGTTATGGTGTTGGCTGCAAGCCTTTCATTTATTTTTCAATAAACATGCTTGGATTGATCTCCTGGTGGCTAGGGGTCTGTTTTTCGTGACTGCTATCTGTTGTGGTTCCAGTTCTATTTGCAGTTCCTGGCTTTTGTGGTTATATATATATATATATATATATACAGACATACACACATATAGCTCTACTTTACCAAGAGTTGATAACGCTGAAGATGAGTTCACTGAAACGAGAATAATGAAACTTAAAATGCCAAACCATGTGTTTTTTCCCAGGGCAAGTAAACACTTGTCTAAAACGACCCAACGACATGCCGTACTATCTTAAACCCACCTAGATGGGGGGGGGCTACACCCCCCCCTCCACACAACCCCAATTAAATATACCAAGTCAAGGATCACACTACAGTGGAGAAAGGGCATTATTCCCCATGTTGGGTAAGTGTTTACTTGCTCTTTGAAAAACGACACTGTTCGGCATTTTAAGTGTTTTTATTTTCGTTTTGGTAAATTCGTCTTTGGCATTATGGACTTTCGGTAATGTAAACTACACCCGTATATGTTTGTGTGTGTGTGTGTGTGTGTGTGTGTGTGTGTGTGTGTGTGTGTGTGTGTGTGTGTGTATATATTTGTGGTGGTGTTTCCATATTTATAAAAGACGCACACACCTCCAGACTGGTAGCCCAATATAACGCATTAGAGATACTTCAGGTGCAGCTAATACTGGGTAAGACAGCAATTCAGGTCATAGCCTGCTATAAGTACCCAACCATGTCCCAAGACTCACACTACACATTCCTAAGCACCCTGGAGAATATTAGGGTCCAACCTAACACTCTCATAGGTGACTTCCTTGACCCAGTCATAACTAACATGGGCGACCATTGCTCTATACCAGTAGTCAGCTCTTCCCTGGTTAGATTAAACTACAAACTAATCACCTTGGAAATCCACATCCATCTCACCTCCCCTGCAAAGGTAACCACCATGAAAAACTTCTTCAAAGCTAAGTTTGGGCTCCTAAAAGCAGAGATTTTTAACTTCACAGCACCCATGCAAATGGAGAATAGTTGCATGATTGCTGAATCATACACCAATGCACTGTATGAACACGTACACAAATGCATGGATCTCACCATGCCCAATAGAACCAAGACGCTCTCCTCCAAAAAAAGGAAGCCAATCTGGTAGTCCCCTGCTATAAACAAACTCTACAACAGAAGGAGGAAACTGATGCGGAATAAGGTGAAGTCCCAAAGACTGGAAAATCTCCCTTATGTGGTCAGAAAGTCCTTCTATGTGGCACATCTCATTACTAAGTGTTTTGCTTCCAGGAAGAAAGAGGTCATTGTCTCCTTCTACTCTTCCCTCATTAGGCCAGTCATCGAGTACAATGCCCCATTTGGCATGTACCTCACTAGACACCTGCAACAACTGGAGAGGTCACAAAAGTACCTCACAAAGAGGATCCTAGGCCTTAAACACTTGTCTTATATGGACAGACTCAAAAAACTCCAGCTATTCTCTGTTTCATATTGCCTACTTAGAGGCGATCTCTGCTTGACTTACAAAGCCATGTCTGACCCAGCTCTGTTAGAAATACTACATCTAAAGAAATCCAAATCCCTCCGGACCACACACTCCAGACACCTCTTCCTCATTACCACAATCAACAGAACATGCTGGAGGGACAGATTCATAACCCAGAGACTGCTCATGCTATGGAATAGACTTCCCATACATGTCAAGCAGAGCACCTTGCTGACCCTCTTCAAGAGAAATCTTGATGAGTGGCTGGGAAATAGAAAATTCACCCCGGGGATAACTCCAGTGGCTCTATTCGACAGAGGCACTGGGAACTAAGGTTGGGTGGCACAATGCCAGGGTAATCCTATGTCTAGGCTTGTAAATGCCCTAGAGCCATCATCCTAGTACACACCTATGAACCTATGAACAAGGTTGCACTTGTGAGCAAAGCTATGAAGAAGCAGCAAGTCTCTCTCTTATCTCATGTACCTTTAAGCTTGATGCCTTTGCTGATGTCTGATTCAATAAAGTATCACTCAGGACTCTCAGGATGTGAGTCTGGAAGGCTGAACATATTACCAGCCAGAGTGGCACTTCAGATGGTAGAATTATTCAGCTCTCATTTGTAATTTCAAGACCCACAATTGTGAGACAGAATTATGAAAAAGAACCAGCAAATGTACAGGATGACAGTAAGGATTGAAAATGACTGTTCTTTAAAGTAGCTTTCTGCATTCATTCTCATTACGCCCACTACTTGGATAGAGGGCCAGATTCAATAAAGCCTACACTAAGTGTACACTGTTCTGAATAAACAGACAACAAAGACATAACTCACACTTTCTTCCTCCTAATTTTATTTTTCCCACTGATATCCTTCGGCTTTAAATATTGACAGGGATTCATAAAGGTTACCACAAAGTGTAGGCTACATGTACACTTAATGTAATCTTTCTGAGTGACTAGAAAGCACAGAAATGTGATAAGAATGTTCTTGAATACATATCGTGTACACTTACTGTAGGCTTCATTGAATCTGGCCCATATTCTAACTCTGATATCGCCATACCTTGGAGTAAAGGAAATATTCTGAGACACAGCAATTTTGGACTTGGCATATAGAAGCCCGATTTTCACACATTCAGGCTGTTCCAAGACTCATTCTTCTGATTCTGATAATTCAAAGTGCTCACCCAATTAGTAACTGATTTCATTTTCATTCACCAGCTAAATAATTTGTTGTCTCTGACTAATGCTGTTGTATGTCCTTTGCTTTTAATGCTTGTGAAGAGTATCTCATTGTGTATGCTCAGTTTTTTTTTTAATTTTTTGTTCATGTAAGGTTAATTTCAGTATTTTTTCTTCATTATGATGACTAAAACCTTTACTTGCAAAATGCAGAAAATATGTATTTTTTTGAGTTACATTAATTTTATCCAAATACCAATTTTAGGAGTGTTAATCCTTAATTTTCTGACTGAAATTGAGGCTAACTTCTAGTATCGCTTCAGCTATAGGAGAGACTATCAGAAAACTATAACTCCCTGGTGCAGAGATCTGCGCTATAGCTCATGGGTAGCCTGAGGGGAAAAATAGAGAAGTCCATTACCAAGTCTTCATATCACAGGTGAGGAAGCCAGGAAAGTACTTAATGTGTTTGATCTAAGTGAACAGGAAAGAAACAGTCTGGCAGTGCTGTAAGCAAAAATTCCAGGTATGCTGTGAGCAGAAGAAGAATCTACACTGTCTGAGGTATTTATTTTTTAAGGAGTGAAAGAAACTATTGATGTACATGTGACAGAACTGAACAATAATAAAGGGAACAACTGTAAATTTGTTTAGAGATTCAGAAACAGTTATCTGTGCAAAAGAAATCACTACATAAGAGACTGCCTCTTAAAATTATCAGGGCTGGGATTTATAGAGTAGAGCAATGTTATTCTAAGGGGTACAGTGTGTGAAGAATCTGAACTATAATTATGGAGATAATAGGCAATGGATAACATCAGAGTGCCATGCTAAAAGCTACATAACAAAGAAAACAAGCACTACTAAGATGCATCAAAACACTATTTCGGCATACTGGAGGGCATTACTATACCAGTCATGGGTAGTTAGCATCATGGCAATTATTTCTGTCTGTATCTGAAGTAGCATTAGTGGCTACTAATACTCTGCCTCACAGAGACACCTGGCACAATTAGGGCAGCACAGCAAAGCAGAGGAGCTGACAAGGATGCCAGTGCCAGTGTGCACATCACAGTGGATGCCATGTTTGTCATACAAATGGGGAGGAGAAGAGGTAAATAGGACAACTGGAAAGGTAAGTACAGCAAACAGAAGAAGACACAGGAGTAAGCAATATGGAATGAATGGCGGGGGAAGAAGGAATATTATTCTAACAGGATGGAGCCGTAGTTTCATTAATAATAAGATTAGGGTGGAAGAAGAATGTTTTGAGGGATTGCTTTCAGTGGGACAGAGGAAGAAGGGTAGGGTAGCATGTGCAGACAGACAAACATCAAACACATACACATACAGATACATTGGTGCACACAGAAAATGGTGGAATGGACAGTGGCTAGTGGACACATGTAGACTGATGGTAGACAGTTGGTGATAGGGATGGCTGGATAATGAACAAAGTAGGGAGAAAGGCACAAAAGAGAGGGTTAACACTAGCAAGTAAATAGAGTGGGTTACTGGGATGGATAAGTTACAGACCAGCCCTAAAAGTAATATACCCAGCCATCACACACCTCAGTGGCTTATGTCATAGGCTAATCACTCTTTTGGAGGCCCAGTGGTTTGGGTGTACTGGTTGACTCTTGTCCCAATTGAGGAGTCTAGCTGTTTAGGCACCTCAGCATCCTGCTGCCGATTTACAATAGGTGACCCACCCATCCACTGTTAACAGACAAACCTTGAATCTCCCCTGATAAGCAGACACAGAGAGCACCAAGGACTTTACAGGTCACCTCCACCATAGCAGCCATCACCCCCTTTTGAGGGGCAGCTATAAAGAACCACAATGAGGGAGGATGCCAAGGTGTTAATTAAATATATAAGTATAAAAGAAAAAAAATCCTCAACTAAATTTTATACAGGTAATTAAAATCCTAAGTGTAGTAACTGTTAACTATGTACACATCAATGTATGTAGCATCTGTAGCAAATTAACTGAATTGGCTCCCTACTCTAATTACGGGACTCATAAATAAAAGCTTCAGAATTATGAAAAAAGTCAGAAAATAAAAAAAGAGTGAATAGTGAACATTACTTTTATCCTTTAATTTTTTTTATAGGGAGGCAAGCCGCCCTGTACCCCTAATGCACACAACAAGCACTCCACACCCCATGTATAAATGCCATGCCACGGAGAAAAGGAAACACTCCAAGACACATTGATCGCAAACTTAGTATATTACATCTGCAACTTTGCTCATTCAGTCTTGCTATTTCAAAACTTGCAGTAATAAGTCTGTGAATATCAAGGGGTTATCAACTGAGCTGCATTCATAGATAGCTCACAACAAACCTGATATATTAGCTATTACTGAAAAGTGGCTCAAATATATATTAGTGTTTCTGTTTTCTCCTGGAGAAAGAAGTAGCACAGGGACATTATTTCCTGGAGACTGCTGATCACCGGAAAACCTAATGACTGCTTTATAGGATCTGTGCTTATATTCTGTTCCTGGTGAGTGAAGGAGCAGCGTGCATTGATTCATGACTGTTTCTGATTGGACAGTGAGTACTTGTGCTTAACATTCCTGATTGGTCTGGTTGCTATTCAAGGCATCTACCAGGAAAAAGCTACAACAAACCTACAGACCCTTGCTTCATCTGGGACAAGACTGTGGATCATCAAACAGGCTGTGGCTTGCTTCTTATCTTGGAATTGGTGCTAACATTTTGCTTCTGGTGAGAAAAGAAGCAAAGGAGCATTGTATCCCAGCAGACTGAAGCCCTGGTGAGACCAGCGTTAGTAGTAGCCAGGCAGTAGCCATTCATGCGACTCCCCTCTTTTCATTATTCTTAACAAGCTAATTCTTTGTTTTCATTAAGTACTGCTTGATTTGTTTCTAACTTCAGAATGTCTGCCTAAATACTTCATCTGTAAATTTTCAGGGCTTACACTTTAGTTTCCCCTCAAGTGTTTGGCAGTGCTATGTACAGACTCAGATGGTTCTATGAAATAGCATCAAAAAGGCATTTCATCAAACGACCTTAAAATCGAAAATGGCATTAATAGAAGTCACTTTTGTGAGATCGCGGTATACTGAAGATCGAAGAATTTGTCCTTTCCTCACTGTAGTGCAGTCTCGGAGTTGGTATATATATTTAGCGGGCCCCCCCCCCCCAAAAAAAAACAACTTCTGTTGACGGCATTTTCGATTTTAAAGCCGTTCGATGAAAGGCCTTTTCGATGCTGTGATAGAGACCCGACTCAGACACCTTGAGTGACGTTTTTCCTGTAAAAGCACAACTGAAATTTCTATAATACCTAGCTACACACAGGACAACTAGTTTGCAGTGACAAGCACTGTCCCCATAGTTGCAAACCGTATACTCCTGACATTGATTGATATTCTCAATCCAATTGTCTAATCAATAAAAAAGTGTCTGTTGCCATGGACATGAACTTTCACACTGTCTCTTGTTTCCAGCTTGGTGGATATGGGCATCCTGAGGCAATGTAGAAATTGCCTAATGTTTACTGAAAACCAATTAATTCTCAAACAAGCTGATATGGTATGTGAGAGATATATTTACACAATGTCACTGGAGGCAAAGATCTCACATAAAAATACTCCTAATGTCAATAAGGTTGTTAGCAGTACACACGCTACACCCATCACACACAATTCAAAGCAGACATATCAACCCACATGTGCTGAGGCACCTAAATGTAACCTTCCTAAACCACAAAGAACTCCTAGATGAAGTACACATAACAAATACCCTCAGCAGCCCCAAATGCACTCTTTCAAAACAGAACCCACATCAACACATAGAGCTACATCTAATGGAGCCTCTACCTCTTAGGTCCAGAAGGCAAACCACCACACAATCAAACATTCTAGTCATTGGAGACTCCATTGTGAAACACACTGATGTCTCTCTCACCAGGCTGAGTAAGGAGAAAGTCATGGTCAGTTGCTTGTCAGGGGCTAGGATCTGCCACATTACACATACACTCAGGTCATTAGACCACAAGTAAAATATGACTAAGTCATAGTCCATGTGGGAGTAAATTACTTGAGATGTACCAGCCCTAGACAACATGAAGAGAGACATCATGGAGCTCTTGGAATATGCGTCTCAGGCTGATATGAACCTAGCATTGTGTAGCATTTTACCTTCTCCAAGAAAGATGCCACAGTAAGAATGATTGACTAATAATTGGCTTAGTTTCTGGAGTCATTCTAAAGGACAGCAATATCTGTCAGCATGGCAGGAGATGGTCAACAGACCATGCTGCTTTGCCAGCGATGGTCTGCACCTCTCCCCTCTAGGCTTTTGAAAATTAGCAGAAACATTGTTTTCCCCCATAGTGCCTTTTTTTTAGGCAATGCCAAACTGAAAGTACTTCTGACATAGCAAATCAAAACCAAGAAAATCTAAAGGTATTACTGCTCAATGCTAGGAGTCTAAACAAAAAATACCTCCACTCCCTAGAAGCTCTCTTCACCCTAGAAAATGCTGATGTCTGTGCTGTCACTGAGATGTAGTTTAAAGCCGCATAGAGCACACCAACAGTGCAAAGTTATAATCCCTTCCACACATTTAGACCAGCTACTTCACAGGTAGGGACTAAAGGTGGAGGTGTCTCTATTTACATAAAAAATAAATATACTTCAAGGCCAGTCAAACAGGACAATCCACTCCAGCTGCTCCATGTTCAAATCAACATACGCAAAATCCAATACCACTTTCTTGCAAGCTATAGGTCCCCCACTATGACCCAGGAAACCCATAACATGTATTTAAACTTATTAGAAACACTAACCATCCAATCCAATACCATATTCATGGATGACCTTAATTTCCCCAGTATTAACTGGGAATCCTATACGACACCAAACATACAGGCACAGAGATTCCTGGATTTTGTAAACACAAACTCCCTGGAACAGATAATCAATACACCAACCAGGGGTGCAACCATACTGGATATGTTCCTCATTAATAGGGGAGAGTGCTGCACACCCCCTACTGTAATGTCTTCGCTGGTAAGGTCAGACCACAAAATGGTCTCCTTTAAAGTAACAATAAAACCTGGACACCCAGCTAAACCTGGAATATTCAGGAACTACTCTAAGTTTAACCTCCTGCTATTAAGTGATAACCTGGCAAAATTTCAAACCCCCATAAACCTTGAGAACACTGCTGCCTATGCAGAACTTTTCACAGAAACCCTGTAGAAGCATGTTAATAGCTGCATAGAGGCAGCTGTACCCACCAGGAAGAGTACAGAACTAACTCAAAAAACAAGCCACCCTGGTGGAATCACAAAATCAGTCGACTATATAACAGGAGGAAGTAAATCATGGCAAAAATTAGGAGGTGCATCACCCAGCAGGATGAAAGCACTCTCATCAAACTAAACAAACAACTCAGAGGACAAATAAAGTCTACCAAAGCCAAATTTGAGGTACGTTTGGCCTCCCAGGCCAAGGACAACCACAAAGCATTCTTTAGCTATGTCCACAACCTCAAAGGTAATACACAAGTGTGCAGAGCTCAAATGGAGCCACCTATATTGAGCCAGAAGATATAGCAAACCTGCTGGCTGGTAAATTTAGCTCTGACTTTACTTCTCTCTCCCCCCTCAACCTTCCCTCAGAAAATACCATAGGTTCATAGGGTGGTACTAGGCTATCGGCCCTAGGGCCTATACAAGCCTAGCCATAACAATTACCTGGATATTTCCTCCCACAATATTTACTTCCCTGGATCCCTGTCTAGCAGGGCTACTGACGTGATCCCCGGGGTGAATTTCCTATCTCCCATCCAATCGTCAAGGTTCTTTTTGAAGAACGCCAAGGAGGCACTTTGCTTAACATGTATGGGCAGTCTATTCCAGAGTATGAGGAGTCTCTGGGTCAGGGACATAGCCCTCCAGCATGTTTTGTTCATTGTGATGACAAGGTTTAGATCCCTGGAGCATGTGGCTCTGAAGATTGGGAGTGGAGCATGTCCATCAAATATAACTCCTCCGATTATCACTAGGGAGCAGGTCGTTAATGCTCTCTCTAAGACGAAGATCACTGCATCAATGAGCCCAAACAATATCCCAGGATGCCTTCCAAATATCATGAAACATGATCTATCGGGGCCTCTGGAATTACTATTTAACTGTAGCCTCCAAACAGGCTCCGTGCTTCAGGAATGGAAAACAGCAACAGTCATCCCTTTGCATAAAAGTGAGCCATTTACAGACCCTGGAAACTACAGACCTATAAATCTCACTAGTTTTATATGTAAAGGCATGGAAAGAATTATCATGGAAATGATCAAGAGAAATATAGTAAACCTCCAGACACTGGACCCAACCCAGTTTGGTTTCATCAGGGGCAGATCATGCCTACTCAGTTTGGTGAACTTCTTTCAGAAGGTAACCAAAGCAATGAATGAAAGAAAAATGGTTCACACTGCCTACCTTGACCTGGCCAAGGCATTTGACACAATACCCCACTTGGGCATTATTGACAAACTCAGGAGGTTAGGTACAAACTCGTATGTCACTCAGTAGATAGCCAACTGGCTCATAGACAGGACCTAGGAAGTTAGAATTGGGGAGCCCACCTCTACAATGAAGCCAGTCACAAGTGGAGTCCCTCAGGGATCAGTCCTTGGACCACTCCTTTTTTGGCATTTAATTCTCTGAAGTCAAGGCCAATGTCAGTGGTCTCTGGTTCACTAAATTTGTAGATGATTGCAAATTAGGAGCTGTCATTGCAAATTAGGAGCTGTCATTGAATCTCACACTGACAAAAATGTTCTCCAGGACGGAGTGATACAGACAAACAATTGATGTCAGAGCAATGGACTAAAACTAAATGCCAAGAAATGCATAATAGTGTCCTTTGGGAAGTCATCCTATCATACTGACAACACACCCCTTAGAGCTGACCCAGTAGTCAGGGATTTAAGGACGCACATAGATAGTAATCTAGCCTTTGACCGTCACATGTCTATAGTAGTAAGGCAATCATTCTGTGTTGCACAACTTATAAACAAAGGTATGGCATCTAAGTTCAAGGAAGTCATTGCTCCACTGTATTCGACATTCATCCGACCTATCATTGAGTACAATGCCTCCTCTGGTATATACCTAATTAGGCATATCCAACAATTGGAATGTCCACAGAGGTTCCTCACCAAATGAATATACGGCATAAGTAAAATGTCCTATGCAGACCGCCTCAAGGCCCTATCCCTTTATTCTGTCTCCTACAGGTTTTTGAGGGGAGATCTATGCCTGACATACAGGACATTGTCAGACCCCACTCTGATGGACCTCCTGCATATCCACAAAACAAACAGCACCAGAATTACCTGTTCTAAAGACTTAAACCTTGCCTGTGATATTAATATGACCTGCTGGTGACTCAGGTATGTATCCCAGAAACCACCCCATCTATGGAACAGGCTCCTCAGCCATGTGAAGCAGAGTTCCTCCCTAACCAAATTCAAGTGGAACTTAGACAGTTGGATGGGGAACAGGAAATTCATCCTTGGTTTGGCACCCATGTCTCTAATGGACACAGGTAAACTGTAAATGTTTAATTTCCTAGGCCCCTGCTTGTAAATGTTTCATCTCCCAAACCCCTTCTTACACTTATCAAGGGTTATCAGAACTTTTCAGACATTTGGAATGCATGGCCAGGCTTAAAAAGGCCCTTGCGGTTATTAGCTTAGTAAACACCTATGAACCTATAAGAAATCCTGATTTTAGGATATAATATTAGAAAACCTAATAGGATATCAAAAGAACTGGATGGGATGCTCTCATGATATCAAAGCATTTTAGCTTTCTGTTCCACATAGTATATCACCAGTCTTTGCCTCTGCTGAGACTTTTTTGACTACTATTGTACTAAATTTGCTTTAAAATATACATGCTTACAATTTATACACCCCTAAATTGCCCAGAACATAACAAAATATTAATCAGGATGTCATTATATTAGGAGATGTCAATATTAACTGGTTTGTGTTACAACCCTTCCAGTAAAAAAAACAATCAGCACTCTCCAATTTATCTATTTGGAATAGACCATCTCATAGAACAACTAATTAGAATTGTTACAAACAAGGAAGCAAAATATCCCTGCCTAGATACTAACACCTACTCTGAAGGATAGCAATGATATTGGCACCTTCCAGACACCCTAAGTGAAGATAACCCTGCCTACTCACAAAACAAAGGATTAAAACAACTGATTTTGTTCACTATAAGAAAGTGCTTTAAAGACCATTTGTTATTACTCTATTACAACAAATCAGCTGCTCTCATCTACCCACACCTCTCAACTGTCCAGATTTTTGCAGAAGGTCCAGATTTTTGCATCATATTTTTGGTTTGTTCCTCATAGAATTTGTGGTTTTCTGGCAAATCACTAGGACCGAAGTCACTAAATACTGGCATACATTTGAGTTGCAGATTTCATATCCTCCAGAAAATGCATGCTAATACTAATCCTGCTATTCTAACAGCTTTAAGTTTATAAGAGGCATATTTGAAATATGGCCCTATTTTTGGACCTTTGTCCCCCCAATAATTTTAGACTTTGTCCAGATTTCTTGTGCTAAGAGGTTGAGAGGTATGCTTAAGAGGATGAGAGGTATGCTTCTAAGGCACACGTGTTGATAATCCTGCCACTTCCTTTAACCATTCTCACGTTTCCATTCTAAGTACACCACCCCCACTATGCAGGAAAAGAATCGATGTTATACCGGCACCGTGGTGAATTAGTAATATTACACAAAAAATGTCTGTCAGGCACCCCGCTTCAGGACTCTGGCAAAAAAAGACCAATCTGAAGTATCCCTACAGTAACATAGCATGTTAAAAAACAGGCAACTATGATTAAAACTGATACAAAAATATTTTGATTCATTACAAAATTCCAATAAAACAAATCCTAAACAATATTGGAATCATATCAATAATTTATTAGCACAAGCAGATAGGTTCAGCCTAGCCTTTTTCCAAGCAAAACAAACTTCAGTACTACATATAAGATGAATTCAGTTTTATTCAACAAAATTGCCAATCAGAATAGATCTGTAGAAGATCTTAGCTGGGCACAGTTAAACTTTAGGCTTTTCAGTTTAGACACACACTCTGTTTCTCTATTGCTTATCTCAAAAAATATATATATATTCCTAATGATATCTTTAATTTGGTTTTCTATCTTGTGACTATTGCTAGCAGATCAATATGAGAAAATTATGTACCTTTGTTATAAAAGAAATATATAAATGCTCTTCACAAAGAAACTGACTTACTTGAAATGTCCAGATATCATCACATAGCCATCCTATCACCATTATCTACGGTTCTGAAGAAATGTATACACAAACAAACTTGTGGATATCTGACCTCTAATAAGCTACTTTTCCAAACTCGGCATGCCTTTTGTCCAGGATATAGCAAACAAAAAATTGCTATCATTCCTGGATAAAGTAAATAATAAGAGAAACAAGGGGCAATTAATAGCTTGGTTTTCCTTGATTCATCTAAAGTATTTGAAATTATGCCTCATCAATACACTGTACACAGAAATGTAAAACATGTAACTCTCATACCCAAAACAACAAAATAGCACACTGTCAAGAATATAGCAAACTTTAATATACAGACTTAATGCTTTTGCCCTCTTCAAAAGCTAAGAGGGCTTCTTCAGAGAAAAATTAGTTGATTGGTTGCTGTTTTTTATACAAGTTGGTATTTAACAATCATTTTTTATTTTATGTTATTTTATTTTACATTTGTTAACTGGGAAAGTCTGACTGGACGCAGGTCCATTTTCAGCGGAGGTCCGGGGAGAAAAGCTCCAAGCAAACAATACAATTCAATAGGGGAAACACAGCAGCATCTAAAGATACATACTAGTAATATACATATAGGATACATATATGCAGTACATACAGTATATAGTACAGTATAAAAGAACATTCCAACATAAGTGAGCAGTGAATATATAAAAAGAAAAAAAGAAACATTTTTTTTTCTCTCAAGTTGGGTAGCAAGCATTAGATACTAAGTAGATTACTGGCAACAGGACATAGGGAGGAGTCAATTATCCCTAGCAGCGTCCTAGCACCAGCACAGTGATATGGTCTAGCCTGGGGAGTAACATGTGCAGTGCCAATTAGTTATCTAGTGGGTTTTGTGAAGTTTTGCAAATTGTGAAGTAGAGGTGGTAGAGGTAAGGTGGCTTGGGAGTGAGTTCCAGGTTCTAGCAATAGAGCAGGCAAAGAGAGATTTACCTGCATAATTTTTGTTTGATGACATTTATGTGGTTCTGATGACTTGATCTAAGGGTTCTGGTGGTGGTGTAGGGGGTGAAGTAAGTTTTTGAAGTGCTGGGGTCTTATCACAGTGGTAGTAGAGTTTATGTACTGTTGAGAGTTGGTTGAGTATGAGTAGTTGATGTAATTTGAGCAAATTTAGTTGTTTAAGGGCAAGACAGTAATGGTATCTATGAGAGGAATCAGTAGCAAATCTGTCAATCTTGCTGTAGCAGGATTCCAGTTTGTTTAGTTCACTGTGGCGAAGATTAGTTAAGATAGTGGAGGCATAAAGGAGAATGGATAAAAGGTGGGTTCTTGCTAAGGTGTCCTTGGTAGGTCTAGTGATGAACTGTCTATTTCTGTAGAGGAGACCAAGCTTTTTGTTGACTTTGAATTATTAATATTCATTTATTCTAATGCTATATATATAAGCACTGAGTTCACTGTAAAAATTATAGGACATTTCTGTTTTTTTGTAAAGTTAAGATAGTGAAAGACAAAAAAGGAGTGGCTGTGAAAACCTGCTGGAATATAAGGAAATGATTTGGCAATCGAGGTTGAATGCTACCAAGGAACTTGGCATTAATGACTCCCTTTCTAGTTTGAGTGCTTTAAAACTCAAGGCAATGAAGATATGAGTTATGATATGGCTTTTTAAAAATGAAGTGCATGAATGTAATTGGATTATTTATATATATATATATATATATATATATATATATATATATATATATATATATAAGTCTACTTTGTTTGTACAAATTTTCAGTACTTCGAAACCCACTTGGTCGAGACCAGTTGTTCGAAGAACAGAAACTTCGAAATGAATACAGCTCTGAAAGGGAATATTCAATTTTCTTTGCTGTAGTATGATCTTGGAGTTGATATATTTAACCAGGGTGTGTGAGGGCGGCATGGCCCCCACACATGGGGGGGGGTGCAGGAGGCTTGCCCCCCCGCTCTGCAAAACATATTTTCTGTGCTTTTTGTTTTGTTTTTTTACAGTCAGCTGATCCAGCGACTAGGCTTCAGCAAAAGTGCACTTTCATTGAAATGCACTTTTGCTGAAGTGGGCATCTACTTTTCTTTATCAAAATAATGAAATTTTGACAAAGAAAAGTAGATCTATATATATATATATATATATATATATATATGGGTCTACCTGAGAACGTCGACAGATGAGAAGACCGACAACGAAATCACCGACGCCAGAAGATCAACAAGTCAGA
The DNA here is from genome assembly GCF_019279795.1 of Protopterus annectens. Classification (NCBI taxonomy): domain Eukaryota; kingdom Metazoa; phylum Chordata; order Ceratodontiformes; family Protopteridae; genus Protopterus; species Protopterus annectens. The sequence continues at coordinate 535,255,968 of NC_056749.1, read as the reverse complement.
AGACCGACGGATGAAAACACCGACGCGGAGAACACCGAGATGGGGAAAGGATGTGTAAGTATGCGGTAGTGACGGACAATAGGGTGCGAGTAAGGTAAGTGTGCAATGTTGACGGTCTGTAGGGATAGGGGTGGGTTAAGTGAGTTAGGGTTAAGGCGCGGGTTAGGTGAGTGTGCGATAGTAACGGACCTTAGGGTTAGGGGTTCGGTTAGGGTTGTAGATAGTTGTGTATGTAAGGTTTAGTGTTTGTTTGTTAGGATTTTGGTGTGCTTGTGTTGTGTGTGTGGTTTTTGGACAGGGGATTTGTTTTGTTTGTTGGTTGTTGTTATGATGTGATGAGTGTATGAGGTGTCGTGTTTGTGAACTGTCGATTATGTGGTGTTGGTGATGTCGTTGTCGGTGTAATGCACTGTCGATGTTGTCAGGTAGATCCATATATATATATATATATATATATATATATATATATATATATATATATATATATATGTATGTATATGGGTCTACTATAGATTATAGAAATTTCAAAAAGCCGATTCCCATATGGCCGGACCATATGACTGACTTTTGAAATTTCAAACATCGTAAAATAAAAAAAAAAACTGACCTGCACATTGCTAGCAGGTGGCCAACCCCCCCCCCCGCGCCCCCTACAATTTAAATATACCAACTCTGAAATCGCACTACAGTGCAGAAAATGGAAATCTTCCCATTCTGCACTATACAGATATGCCCGTTCTGCATGTTCGAAATTCAAAAAGTTGATCATATGGTCTCGACCATATGGGAATTGGCTTTTTGGAATTTCGATCATGTGTATGGGACCCATATATATATATATATATATATATATATATATATATATATATATATATATATATATACACACACACACACACACACACACACACACACACACACACACACACACACACACATTTTAGCATTTATATATATTTTTGTACATTTTCAATTGAATTTAGTTGATTAGGTAACCTAAATAGGAAGTGTGTGTTTAAACTGATAAGTGGATATTAATATATCATGATTAGGTAAATCTGATTGGTTGATGTTCTTCAATAACCTACCAGGATGCCCACTGGTTAGCCTGAAACAGGACCTGTAAAACTCCTACAGACACTCTTCAATATCAGACCCCAATCATGATTTGTACTGGAAGAGTGAAGGACTGCAACAGTCATCCCTGCACAAAGGTGGCCAAGCAACTGACCCAGCCAACTATAGTCCTATAAGTCTGACCAGCCTATTCTGTACTGCTGTGGAAAGGGTCATGATGGAATTAATAAATAAGGACATAGGCAGTCTACAAACTCTCAACCTGAGTCAGTTCAGTTTTGTCAAGGGTAGATCTTGCCTACTTAATCTGGTCAACTTCTTAAAGGTTACTGTAACTCTGGATGAGGGAAAATCTTTACACTGCATATTTAGACCTTGCAAAGGCTTTCAGCACCATCCCTTACTCAGGTATTGTTGATAAACCCAACCAGCTAAATGTAAATCCCTATGTAACCCACTGGATAACAAACTCGGTCACAAGCAGCACACAGGAAATTTGGGTGAGTGGAACTACCTCCTCCAAAAGACGTGATACTAAAAGAGTAACTTGTGGTTCAGTCCTTGGGCCACTCTTGTTTTGCATCTACTTCTCAGAGATAAAAGATAATGTTAAGGGTTTATGCCTGACCAAATTTGCAAATGACTGTAAACACGAGATACAATGATTCTTCAAGAAGGCTTTTCCCAAACAAATAGCTGATGTTAAAGCCAAGAACTAAAATTAAACACACAAAAAAATGCATAATTGTATCCTTCAGCAAGCATGACATTTCTAGCAACTATCACATTGACAACACACCCCTGAAAATTGAGCCAGTAGTGAGGGACCTGGGAACCCATGCGAACAATGAGTTGTCATTTGATCACCATGTATTCACTGCTGTAAGGACGTCCTTTTTCATTGTGCAACTTATCAGTACATGTATGGCGTCCAGGTCCAGAGATGTGATTATTCCACTCTATTCTGCACTTAATGAGCTGATCTTTGATTATAATGCCCTCTTCAATATTTATCTGTTCAATCACCTGACACAATTCTAGTGATCACAATGCTTTCTCATTAAGAAAAGGAAGGACCTAAATTACAAAAGCTACATGGATTGTCTCAATGCTCCGTCCCTCTTTTCGTTAGCTTACATGCTACTTGAGGGGCAGTCTCTGATTACAGGGTCTCTGCTGACCCCTTCCTCTCAGATCTACTACATATCTATAAATCCAATAGTGGCGGAAGCAGATGCTCAGTAGATCTCATTTACTTCTGCAACTTAATTAGAACATGCTGGAGGAATAAATATTTTTCACAGAGAATATTACTTCTCTGGAATTGTCTTTCTTTCCTTGTAAAGCAAAGTATGTCTCTTACTCTGTTCAGGCATAAATCTGGATGAGTAGATAAGAAACGGCAAGTTTATCCTTGGATGGGCACCTTTGTCCCTTATGGGCAAGGATAACATGTAAATGCCTGCCTATCCCTGAGTTATTTGCACTCATAATACAAGGCACTGGGTTAATTATACTAAAAATACAAGGGTTAGAAACTTATTGGGAATACATGACTAGGCTTCTGCAGATCTACGCAGATCATTAGCCTTGTGAGTACCTATGAACCTTTGAATTACTAATATCAAAGCTTGCTAACTTTGATCTAATTGAAAAAACTGTATCCTGGTTTAAAAATGATCTTACTGCTAGATCCCAAGCAGTATGTTGACAAGGTACCTACTCCTCCTCCTATGAACCTTTCTCAGTTGGGGTGCCTCACGGATCCTTCCAGTAGGCATCCTGGTAGGTTATTGAAGAACATCAACCAGTCAATATGTGTATATATATATATATATATATATATGTATATATATATATAATGTGTGTGTGTGTGTATATATATATATATATATATATATATATATATATATATATATATATATATATATATCATTGTAGTAACAAATGCTTTCATTATACAATATGTTTATGACTCTACCCTCATGTGTTCAGCCACCTTAAAGAAATTACACAAACCACTTTATATGAAGTACAGAGCTGGATAATTTAGTCAAACTTACTGCTAAATGCCAAAAAAAAAAAAAAAAACGAAACTAATTATCTTCGGTTCTGAAACATGCCATTCTGCAAACAGAGCTTTCCAGGTTACCTCATTAAAAAGAATACATTCAGTACAGCGAGCACTCTGAATGTCGAACACAAAAAGATCAACACAGAAACCCAGAACATCAACAGCACGCAAAATGTAAATAAAATATACACCTGCTACTTATAAATATATCAACTGTGAGATTGTACTACAGTGGTGAAAGGACAAAAAACCCACCCCTACAATAAGTTACTGGCATCTTTAAAACTGCTGCAAAAGCTAATTGAGATTCTGTGTTTTGATGTTTCATTGACAATCTTTTTGTATTCAGCCTTCTGAGTACTCGACATTCTGAATGTATCCCCATTAACAACATTCCATTACAAGTATTAAAAACAAAAGGTGTAATCAGAGATAATAAATTAAAATTCAGTTCATATATAAATTATGTACCATCAAAAATCAATAAGAAACGTTGGATATCATATAAATCATTTTTTTCCATCCAAATAAACTAGACACAAAACAGCTGAGACACTTTTCCTTCCAAGTCTTCTATATGCATATACCATTCTAACCAACATTATAAATCCCGTCTATACAAAGGTGAGTAATCCTAGAATAAACTAGCAATATTTGCAGCCCATCTTCCCAACAGATCTCATCAGTGTCTGCTTCTGACAGCAAACAACTGGCTTGAACTATAGAATGCCATATTATTCAAAGCTCAAGTTAGATCATACAAAGTACTCATTCACCATAATTTAAATTCTTTGTTATATTTAATGCTTACATTGCTTTTGGGTTGCTTATTGAGTGTTCTGTACATAAATGTGTTTTAATTTTTGCATTTATAGATGCTCTGAATAAAATGATAATGGAATCACCACATTGACCAGAAATCACACTTGATCTTTACTGATGAAATTCCTGGATTTCATTGCATGAAAATGGAATTTCATTTTTAAGTGCCACGAATCTGTGTCCCTGATTAGTATTGAATTAAATGCCAATCAGGCCCTGAATATTTAGTAATAACCTCAAGCTATTTGTTTCTAAGTCCAGTAATCACTTTGGAGACTCCCTGTTTTCTGCAGCAGTATCTAAATTATAAAAACTTACCTTGCCCACTATTACATTTATTTCTAACATCACTAAACAAGCACTTCATATTTCTTGGATCTGCACATGTGATAACTATTTATCTCCTCTTAACCAATGAACACTCCAAGCCAGATCTCCTAATGTTTTCTTTTTGCTATTTTTTGCCTCCTTCACAGCTGCTCATCAGCTCCTCCCAGGGCCATTCACTGATTGCTAGGTCTACCAACGCTTCCTCGCTTTGTTTGACTTGATCTGCAATAGACTGGAGCCAGTAAGGAGATTGAGGCATCCCAGGGCAGCATCATATTACTGTCAATAACAGACTTTTACTTTTTTATTTCCCCACAAAGAAAAATCTTGATGATTGGATGGGAAATAGGAAATTCACCCCGGGGATCACCTCTGTGGCTCTGCTCGACAGTGGCACAGGAAAATAATTTTCTTGGGTGGCAAAAGCCAGGGTACCTTTTTAGCTGGGCTTGTATAGGCCCCAGGGCCGATATCCTAGTACCTACCTATGAACCTATGAACACACCTTAAATGCCACCCCCCCCAGGATGGTCACATCCATTCTACCTGCCTGCACTATTAAGTGTTCTATTCAATATTCAAACTTAGCTCACCCCAACCATAATGAATGCTTTATCCCTCTATGCTACATTCATTTCTCTAATGGTGACATGTAATGTATAAATAAGTGTATTGTTTACTGCTTTAGTTTACTGGGATTGTAGGCTATTATTTCACTTATATTGATTCCACCCAAAAAAGACTCTCTAAACTCAGATAGATTCTTTCAGTTAACAAACTGAAATAAATAAAGTAACCACAGCATTTGCATTTTGTCCTAATATATTCTTTATTTCTCTTCATTAATAATGCAATTCAAACTCTGCAATGATAGAGTTATGTAACTTCCATATCTCTAATCTTAAAGAAGCATCATTTACATATCTGTCTAATAATGCAGAACCATTTGACAAGAACTTAATGTTGACTTAATTGTATCTGTTTTTTGTCATGTACAATCGTCATCATGTTAATAAACTCCAGAAAAGGAGCATTTTACTTCTACTTTCTCTTATAATTGTCCTTTCCATAACCAATGTACATCACAGGAGAGTGTATTCTCTTTTTATAATACCAAATACCTAATGTAAAATAAGTGGTTTAGGCAGAGTGAATTTATCTGTTCAGAGAGCATGTTTTTTTGACATTCTGATACTTAAGTGCATTCAAAAATATGTAATTCCAGTCTGCTTAAGTAGTAATCGTGTTGTTTAATTTTTTAATCTATCTGGTATATAAAAAGTTTTACAGAGGAACTTAAATTGAAAAAAATGCAATGCCTACAGAAATATATTCATGAAACACCAGCAAGCATTCAAATAATGTTATTAATGCTTCAGAAAGAAATCATACTGAAGTGCAGTATAAACCAGGCAAACAGTAACAAATTGCTGACCTGTTAATTAGAACTTGAATGAGTGCAAGGAAGATTTGTTGGAAAAAGTTCTAAAGTTCCTGTGAGTTAACACTAAATGCCTAGTCTGACACATGTGAAACTGCAAGAAATGAAGGCAGCTACCACATAAAATCACAAAATATACCTGAAAACAGAAGATATGTTAAGTTACCAGATAAGTGGAACCTTCAAGGAATGATTGTTTAGCATTCTGGGTCTACTATTTAAAGGTTATAATTGTATCATTACTGAAAAAACAAATGCTTCTGAAAAAACATGAGTCAAATATGGGAATAATTGAGTGAAAGGAAACAGCCAGAGATGTACTGGTCTAAATTACTGCACAGATAGAACAATGATTCAAAACTTGTTTGTGGTATGCATAGAAACCATAATCAAAACAAGGAATGTATACCTGAAGAAAATCCATTATTACCCTAGCTCAAAGTAGGAGATGATTTGTTTCAGCACAATAATCTAAACTGTCTCTGAGTTGATTATTATTTGCAGTATCCAGCAGTTGTTCAGCTGAAAGATGTTATTGCAGTTATAATTGTACTAAGATAATGTTTGCAAGACATGGAATTGCTGAGAGTAAGTGATGTTAGTTAATGGCCCACAGTTTAGCAGTCAGGAGTTTTAATACTTTCAATAGCATATAAGGCTGAGCTGATTACTTTGAGTCCAAGACAGCCTTAATGAAATGTGTGAGTGGAAGGAACGTATAGACTATAAAAATATTGTGAAGAAATGTGGTATGCTAGAACAAGTAGGCATGGACCTGAGATTGTCATACTACAGAAACACATGAATACAACTGTACTGCTTTATCTCCTTTGTATTTACTGTTGTAAAGAAGACTGAGGTCAAGGTTGCCAATACATGTATATTTTACTGGTACCCCAGAGTAAAGAGCAAGCTTCAGAAATGGCAAAGAAAAGAAAACTTAACAAAGCCAGTATTATTATAAAATAATCACCTTAAAGAAGACATAGAAGTCAGAGTGACAACACATCAAAAATCTGGCTAGAAATCTCAAACACAAGCAAAAGTAGTAGGTCCCTACCAGAATCCCAAATCTTATCTTGTACGTGGAAAAGATACGCAGCTATACAGGGGAAATCGCAACCATTTAGTAAAACTTACAAATCAAGATTTTTTTGCCAGAAGTTCAAACAGACATGACCAAGAATTGTCAGAGGCAATTTCTGAACTGCGTTTGAAATCATCTTTATTTGAAGGAAGCAAAACACTTCCAAATTTTACTCCAAATTTTAATTCTGATTATACTTTGGGAACTCTTGGTAGTCCAATTTAGGAACTGCCACTGTCCAAATGTGCTGATAAAATCAGTGAATCTATATTTCATATTAGAAAATACGAAGTTCCACAACCACTGCAGCACTATTCACCAAAGCAACGAAGTTCACTTATGAAAACCAGTTTATTGTTGCAAAACTAGACTTAGCGCTTTCACCATAAACATGGCATCATCAGAGTCATTTGAAACACTAAAAACTTGCACAATATATACCCACACACCCCACTAATTAGTCATGACATCATAATTAGTTGATTAAAATTGATTAAAATAAAACTTAAAAAACTTATTTTATACAACAAAAAATGCTTGTAAACAATATGCTTGTGAAAATGCCTATTAAACCCCCCCACACACACATATTCATAAGTTACACATGTTGTCCTTGATAAAACTGTGTAATAAAACATTTGATAATTTGCTTGGATGTGCAAACAATTCCTGTTGAATGTAATGTAATAATACAGCACTTATATAATAGTTGACTTATATTTCAAAATAGGTTTAAGGGAAATATTGTCATTAAGACCAGGGTACCTCATAGCATTTATTCGTAATTGCCATTCAGTCTCTAAAAAGGCAACCCTGTTTTTTATGTCTCCCCCTGCCTCATGGTGCACTCTATCAACTACAAAGAACAAAAACTTACTGAAATTGGGACAATGACTGGTGTGCAAAAACAAAGCATTGTGTACATCTTTTTTCTTGATTGACCTAGTGTGTTCCATAATCCTGTCCTTGAGCTTTCGTGTAGTCATTCCTACATAGAAAGCATCACAGGACATGCAAGAAGCCACATAAACTAAATTCTTGGTATTACAACTACAAATTCCTGGACAAGCTATAGTTCTTCCAAAACCAAGTACACAAATGTAGGCCCCTTCCGCAATAAATCTACAACATTTACAAGATCCACATTTGGTCATTCTGGATTTAACATGCCTACAATCCTTCTCCAAAATTGTTTTAACATTTTTTCCTTTACTAAAAACAATCAATGGCTTGTCACCAATAACCCTTTTTGTATCAATACTCAGTGCGCTAATGGACAGAACTAGTTTAAAAAAAAATAAGACAACTGGGTGGAAAAGCCCCAGGATAAAAAAGTGCCCAATAATATTATGTCCCCTGGTGCCAGGACTGGAAAAAAATGACAGAGTAGAATCCTCAAGACATGGAAACATTCTTACAATGGGGTTAGACTAGGCTCAGGGAGAGAATGGCCCCCCCTGTTGTAGAAGGAAGTACTAGTCCAGAAAAAGCACAAAATCTGACATGCGAAAAAAAAAAAAAAAAAGCCATAAAGATGACAGAGTAAACTATTGAGGAAAGTAAGAAATTATGTTTTGTTACTATTATGCAAGAAGCCCAGAATTTCTATTTAGTAGATACTTAAAAAAATTATGAGAAAAATTAAAGGAAAGAAAAATACTTGCACAAGAAAAACTGTCAAGAGGTTCAAATGCAAAGTTGTGTTCATTAATAGAACACACCCGTGACTGAGGAAGTGCGAAAATATGAAGAACAAGATTTTTGAATGGTATAAAAAAGAAACATGGGCATGGGAAAGAAAGAGATATCTGACATGGTAAAATATTTATGCAACAGAGAAAGCCAAACTAATCAATAATAAAAAAGAAAGCAACACAAAAGATATTTGAAGGAAAATGCAAGCAAAGGCATCCAGAGATGGAACATTTCACAATACAAAAAATAAGAAAACAGTGGAGGAAAAGTAGAAGCAAAGATTAATAATAGAGATGTTAAAGAAATAGAAACTGAAGTTATGGATTACCTACAAAGTGAAGGATTTAGTGTGGAAATTACATTTTTGGTAATGTCACACCACAATGGAACAATGATTTCCCAAATTAAAGAGAAACAGGTAGCATGGGAACCATCTGATCACTTGCCACATGAAGATACTCTGGAGCCTTCAGTAGGAAGCAGAACAAAAGTTCAGTTGGAGTTGCACAGCAAAGGAAGGAACAGGAGACAGTGGCAACGCTGATGCAGTCAATTTTGTGTAGTGATAGGCAAATGAGTTTCCATATGAAAGAGTAATGGATGATTGCAGATGCAGCTGAGAGAATATTTCACAGAACAATGTTCTGGAACATCATGTAGAATGTCCACAGGAAACGGAGAAGAAGAAATGTGCTTTCAGTTTAGAAGTAAATGATCTAAGGGAAGAGTTGCTTGATTTAATAGAGATGGATAGACATATTAAGATCAATGAAAGAAATAGATTACAGAAAGTCAATAAGACACAAAATGTTAGAAGTCTAAAAAACAAATAAACACACTAATCAAGACTATTAACAGAAATTCATATGATATTACATAGGTAAATAGGATATATAACTGTGCAGCTAAATTAATAACAGATAAAGTATTACCACAAAAACACAGGGCATTCAAGGAAAGGAAGAGAAGAAATCAAATGCCATCATGGAAGAATCAAATAGAGAAAACTATAAAGCAATTAAGGCAAGAAGTGTCACTGTCAGAAGATTGTAGCAGAGGGGAAGATATACAGTTAAGGATTCACTTTAGAAGATCGAATTCCCAAAATCTCGAACCTCATATTGTCGAGACCAAAAGATCGAGTTTTGGAAACTCTAACTTTTAAAATGAAACGAAAAAAAAAAAAGTCAAACATTGCTTCACCTCCCTGTGCCCCCCACACCCCCCTACTTAAATATACCAACTCCGAGATCGCGCTACAGTGGGGAAAAGGGAAATCTCCCATATTGCGCTGTATGCGGAAGCGCAAAACGGGAGATTTCCCACTCATAGGTTCATAGGTTCATACTAGGCTATCTGCCCAAGGGCATTTACAAGCCTAGCCCATAGTTTTGTGGCTTACGCCACCCCTTTAGTATGGGGAACTATACCCATTATTTTGCTATGCCTCTGTTGAGCAGTGACACTGAGGTAATCCCTGGGGTATATCTGCAATCTCCCATCCATTGGTCAAGATTTCTCTTGAACAAGGCCAGCGAGGTGCTCTGCCTCACATATACCGGGATTTTATTCCACAGCATAGGGAGTCTTTGGGTGATGAATCTATCCCTCCAGCACGTCCTATTAATAGCCATGTCGAGGTTTAAGTCTCCTGCCCTTGTGGCTCTGACGGATCTAGATTTTTTGAGGTGAAGCATATTCATCAAATCTGGGTTTGACATGGCCTTGTATGTTAGGCAAAGGTCACCTCTGAGCAAGCGGTAAGAGACTGAATAGAGCTGGAGTTCTTTCAGTCGGGCAGCATAGGACAGATGTTTGAGACCCTTTATCCTTTTGGTGAGGAACTTTTGTGGCCTCTCCAGCTGCTGCAAGTGTCGGGTCAGATACATTCCGAATGGGGCATTGTACTCAATCATTGGTCTGATGAGTGATGAGTATAGGGAGACTATGACCTCCCTTGATCTAGATGAGAAGCCCTTCATGATAAGGTGGGCAATGTAGAAGGTCTTCCTAACTACTTTAGCTACATGGGTGTCGAATGACAGACTACTATCAACCTGGGTCCCCAGGTCCCTGATAACTTCTTCTGTGCTCAGTGGATTGCCACCTATTTGGTAGCTAGGGGTAACCTTGTTTTTCCCGAAGGGTATGACTATGCATTTTTTGGCATTTAACTTTAGGCCATGGCTCTGGCACCAGTTATCCATTTCTGTGAGACCCTTCTGAAGGATATCTGTGTCAGATGTGTTTTCTACTATGGCACCCAGTTTGCAGTCATCTGCAAACTTTGTCAGCCATAACCCTCCTGTGTTTGCTTGTACTTCGGAAAAGTAGATGCCAAACAAGAGTGGGCCCAGGACTGAGCCCTGTGGTACACCACTTGTGACATGCTTTGAGTCTGACATGGCGCCAGCAACTCTGACCCTGTGGGTTCTGTCACTCAGCCAGTTTGCAACCCATCTTGTGATGTATGGGTTAACATTTAAGCTGATGAGTTTTTCAATGATACCCGAGTGGGGTATTGTATCGAAGGCCTTCGCCAGATCGAGGTAGGCTGTATGGACTGCCTTTCCTCATCAATGGCTTTAGTGACTGTTTCAAAAAGTCAACCAAGTTTAGAAGGCATGATCTGCCTTTGACAAAGCCAAACTGGGATGGATCCAAAGTCTGCAAATTCCCTATGTCTTTATTTATGAGGTCCATTATGATCCTCTCCATGGCTTTGCAGATAAGGCTTGTCAAGCTAATGGGCGGTAATTTCCAGGGTCGGTGGAGGCACCGCCTTTGTGAAGTGGGACCACAGTTGCAGTGCGCCACTCCTGGGTGCGTATCCAGAGGTAAGACTATGATTAAACAGCTGTCCTAGCTGTGGGTTTAATTCCTCGTTGAGTTCGTGGAGCACACAGCCGGGGACACCATCAGGTCCCATGGATGCTGTGTTTTTGCTTTGGAGAGAGCAGTTCTCACTTGGGCGTTGGAGATGTTTGGGGGCTGCAATTGCTTGGTATAGATATCTCTCCTTTGGGGAGGGGAGAAGTTTGCACTGAACCTGTCAGCCAGTATGTTGGCAATGTCTGTAGGATCAGTAATCTTCACATCATTTTGAACTAGTTCTGAGCATATCTGGGAGTTTCCTCCCAGGTTTCTAACATAGCTAAAGAAGGCCTTATGATTGTCTTTTGAGTCTTTAGCTATTTTTCTCTCAAAATTTGCTTTGGATGATTTTATGAGAGCTCTTAGTTTTTACTTATAGTGATCAAGGGTGTCTTACCTTTTAAGGATTTTGCTCTATCTTGTAGTAGCTTCCTCCTTTTGTTGTAGAGTTTGTTTATGGCTGGGGTCCACCAGACTGGACGCTTGCCTTTGGTACAAAGAGTCTTTGTTTTGCTTGGGATTGCCTTATCCATGCAGTCCTGCAGGTGCTGGTAGAAGGCATTTGTAAGTGATTCAGCGGCTTGAGTACTGTTTTCCCGGCTTGGGGCCTTAAAGGAGACCACACTAGTCTTTAGAAGTGTGAAGTCGGCTTTGAGAAGTTCTTTACTGTGGTCTTTTTATTTCAGGTGGGGTGGGATGAGGACCTCCAGCGAGATTAGTTTGTGATCTGATCTCACCAGTGAGGGGTATACTTCGGTGTTGAACATTGTGCTCCCATGTTCGTGATGATGAGATCAAGTATGTTTTCTCCTCTTGTGGGGATGGTGACTAGTTGTTCCATGGCATTTGAGTTTATGAATTCCAGGAACTTTTGGGCTAGGGTGTTTGGGCTTGAGTAGTGTTCCCAGTCTTTATTAGGGTAATTGAAGTCACCTAGTATGATGGTGTTTGGTGATACATTTATCCCCTCTAGTGTTTTCAGGAAGGCCATGTGAGGTTCCTGAGTTTGTGAGGGTGGCCTGTAACATGCTACAATTTGCAGAGCAGTCTTGCCTATGGTTAATTGCACCTGGATGGTCTCCGATGCATCGTGCGTTGCCACTAGTCTTGAGGTGTGGGTGTCTTTGATGAATATGGATACCCCCCCTCCTTTCTTGGTATTGTCCGGATTTTGGGGCCGGAACGCATGATAAGAGGTAAAACCTGATAGTGCTGGGGTGCTCTCAGAAGCCTTGAACCAGGTTTCTGTCACTGCACAGACATCAATGTTCTCCATACTGAGAAGGGCCTCGAGTGCGTGCATTTTGAGATTTAGACTTCTGGCATTGAGCAGCATTACCCTTAGTTTATTTCCTTTTTGTGTTCTAGGGTGGTAGGTTTAGAATTTGAGCCTTGCCTAAAAAAGGCACTATGGGGGTGGCAAGAGCCTTTGCCAATATCTGGAATCCCAGGGGTGACAGGTGCAAGCCGTCCCTTGCGAAGCAGCGTGGCTTGTCCAGCATGTCATCCCAGGCAGACAGACATTGGATCCCCTTTGAATGACACCAGAGTTTAAGCCAATTGTTAAAGCTGATCATCTTATCTCTGTATTGTGGCATCATTCTTGGTGAAGGTAGGATACTGCTCAAGGTCAGGGTCATACCTGCCTGGGCTACATAATCAGAGAGCTCCTCAATGTCTCTTTTCATGTAGTCCAAGGAGGTACGTCTCAGGTCGTTTACACCAGCGTGGACAATGACTGAGTCGTATTTGTACCTGCTGTTGAGAGACCTGAGTGCTTGCGTTATGTGGCGGATTCTAGCGCCCGACAGGCAGCTTACTGTGACCTTCTCCTTACTCAGTCTGGTGAGCGGGACGTCAGTGTGTCTGACTATGGAGTCACCAATGACTAGTGTGTCTGGCATTGTGTTTGGCCTTAAGGGCTGTGACTGTTTGACACTCTGACTGTGAGGTCTATGTGTTGCAGGTGTTGTGTTCTGAGGTGGTGGTTGTTTGGGTGTCAGCTTTGGTGGCCTCTGCTGTTTTGGTAGATTTTTGATCAGAGCCGAGTATGTCTTTGTGTGTTTATGTGTATGATTTGAGGTTGTGATGGTACTATGTGAGACTGGGTCTATAGTGTGTGTGGTAACCTTCTCCTCCTGACTGGTCTTGCCAGTCCTATGTTGAGAGAGCTCAGCCTCCAGTTTGGCTGTATAGTTGCATCTCTCGCATGTATTTGTGTTTTGTGGGAGGAGGAGAGGGTTGTCTGTGTACATGAGGCAATTGTAACATTGCCACAATATTCCCAGGTTCACCAGCTGAGCAGGAGAGGACACTAGCAACTGATCCCTCGACATGCTAGAAGGACTAGACAAAAAAACTTTAAAAGAGATTCCGGGGGATGTGGGTGACCGAGAAATGGGGGTTTGCCTTTTTGGGGTGCTATCTATAAGAGTGCAGTATCAAGGTAATAAGTACTGTAGGAGCAAGTGCTAGGTTTAACAGATAGAGAAAAGTCTACTTGGAGTCAAGTAGAGATGATCTTTTAGGTATTAGAGAAAGTGCTAGTAACAGGGATGCTTAAAGGTAAGATTGAAAAGAATGCACTCTGCAGTGTGCACTAGAGAAGTTAGATATGAAAGTAGGTAACTTGAGTTTTACCTGTTTAAAAGTTAAGGTTTAGTGGAGAGTTACTATTTTTAAAACAGCAAGATGGACTGAAAGGGGTGGTTACTTTTGTATTTTGGTACTATGAAATACTGTAGGATGGCCAATAAATTTAGATAATTGAAGGGGTGGGATTTCAAAAGTGATGGTTTTGTGATTACTCACATAAGCCAGTGAAAGTAGAGAGAAATGAGATATATGGTCAGATTAACATAAGAGGCGGGCAACTAGAAAGACAGTGGTATTTAACAAGACAACTTAAATGGGTGGGAGGGATGGAAAAATTCTGCCTGACTCAGAACAGAGAGAGCTGTGGTCTCTTTTGAAGTTTTAATATGCTGTTCAAACAGAATGCAAGCAAAACACAAGATAAAGAAAACAAACTACAGTATTCAAAATATAGAAAGGCAATACAGAAATACAAAAAATAACAGCAAACTAACCTTTCCTTCACAGCAAAGTGTAGCAGAGTCTGGATGAGCCTTTCTGGTAAAGTAAATTTTAAGGTAAGTAAAGTGTTATTTTTTAAAACTTTACATATTCGATATACTGAAATGTCGATCATATGGTCTCGACCATATGACATTAGAGATTTCAGTATTTCGATAATGTAAAGTGCTTCCACAGTTAAATATAAAGGAAAAGTACAGAATAAGCAATTCATTGGTGAACCAAAAAAGTTTATAGAGAATTAGGAAGCAAAACAAAAGGAATAGAAACACCACCAAAAAGGATGAAATAGACACATTTTGGAGAAATATCTCTGAAGACCCTGTGGAACATAAAGATGCTGAATGAATATAAGTAAAAGAAATAGTAAGAAGTTCAAATGTATAGGATATGAAATGGGATGAAGTAACGGCCAGGGAAATTGAAACAAAATTAAGAAAAATTCCTAACTGGAAAACCCCAGGCCTAACTGCATTACCAAACTTCTTTACATGAAAAATTTAGCCATGAGTAAGAACTACTTATATGGGCATCCCAAACAGATACCAACCTGATTAACAACAGGAAAACTGATACCCCTCCTTAAGAGTGAACCTGCAAGCTATCCTAAAAACTATAGAACAATAACTTGCCTTCTGATGAAATATAAACTCTATACTGGAATTGGTGCATACAGAGTTTATAGTAATTTAGAAGAAAATGTGTTAATGGCAATAGAACAGACATGCAACAACAGAAAGTCAAATGGTACACAGAATCATCTGTTGTTAAAGTCATAATGGAGAATTGTAAAAACAGGAAGAATCTAAGTATGACATGGATAGATTACAAAAAAGCATTAACAGCATCCCACATTCATGAATAAAGGAGTGCTTACAAATGTATAAGATACACCTTTGATCAATTACATTACAGTGACCATGTAACAGTGGCAAACCACTTTGCAGCCAAGCCATGATAAAGGACAAATGATTATCCCAGGGGTTCAAATTCAAAGGTAGAAATTCCAGGGTAACTCTTTTGTTTTTTAATGTATTAAGTCAGGAAATAGATAATATTATTAAATATTATTGGTCATTTCTTTTTAAGGGCAAACATTGTGTTAATAATGTATATAAAACTCCCTTGTTGTCTTTTAAAAGAGGTAGGAGCGTTAAAGATATGGTGGGTCATACTTTGTGTTGTACACCTAAAGAAGGTCTTGTTAAAGGGATAGGGACTTAGGGTATGGTTGCTTGTGGAAATTGTTCAATATGCAAACATGCAGTTAAGTGTTTTGATAAGATTAATGGTGTAAAATATAGGCCCATAGCACATTATAGTTGTAATACAAAGGGGGTAGTATATGCCCTGACTTGCTCCTGCAGTCTTTTATGTATAGGGGAAACTAAAAGGTATTTTAAGGTAAGACTGCAGGAACATATCAGAGATATTACAAATAATAACTGTGAGAACGCCATAACTGTTCATTATAATATGGTGCATGGGAGGATGATAGAAAAATATGTATTAATGTGTGTGCTTAATGCTAATTAGAAGCTAAAAAAGTTAACACATTTTTCATTCTATTTTATATACAGCTTAGTTTTATATGAGACTAAAATATGTTTTTGAAACTGCAGTGTGCTTTCTGAAACTTGCAAGATGCCCTCTGACCTAGTAACTACTAGCACAGCGAAATTCATGTTTATGCCTTTTGGAAATGTACTTGAAAAACAGGTGATTATCTGCTAGGTCAGGAAGCAATGAATGAAACAATGCTATATTCTATAATGTTATGATTTTTAACAATTAGCTCTGTTCGTGGTATGAGAACATGCACAGCTGCAGAAGGAAGAGATACAGATAGACAAAGAACTGTTGAAGAAATTAACTGCAATCTATACTTGCTTTGTGCTCAAATTAGCCATAGTACCTTGAATGGTAACATTGCATATATCTAACCGGTGGTAGCCAAGACCATGTTGTTTTTCTTAGGAAGTTTCTCACACAAATTGATAGTACAAGCAGAAAAGCATGAAAACAACTGCTATGTAATGATGAAGTTAAAACTTGTGATCTGCTACCTCAGCTTGGTAGGCAATGTCTTATTAGAAAATGTATAAAAATTCTGGTATTTCCTGATTCTAGTTAGACAAACTCTGTATTAGCACGTTTTTGTCTCCTTGCTGCAAGATTAAAGTGCCTTAACCTGAACCTACTGTGTATTGATAATTTTTAAAGTATATTTTTCCTTTGACAGATTGGTCCTTCGGACCGGAAACATCTCTCACTCTAGCTCAGGTCAGATGGGCCCAGTGGCATGAAACCGTACGGGGAAGAAGCCACATCGGTTCTTCTGCTTTGAAAAGACCTCCGACTGAATTGTCGTTCAAAAGAGGCCAGCCACTGTTTCTGATCTGTGATTGGAGGACGGGTCAGCAGTTCCGGTGAGATCAAACACGGTGGATCAGGTAAGGAGGAATTTACCTTTTTTCTGTTTTAGATCAGGGACTTGTTACAGTATTTTGTTTTTGTCGGGGAGATCTGTAAAGTGCAGATCAGGGACAAAAAAGATTGCTGTCTTGTCAGAGATCAGGGAAACAGAATAGGTAGGCAGTTATTCTAGATAAACTGTGAAGAAGTGTAAATCGTGGTACCACGTGAACAATTTCTAACTTAGCTAAGACAACATGGGAAATAAGTGCACAAAAAGTTCCTGAGATTCGCCCTTAACCAAAGACACGAAATATATGCAATTACAGCGTGCCGACAATGTTAGGTACTATACAAAATGGGTTAATAAATACAAATTTGATGGTAATTTAGATAAACCTTCACTTATCAAACTTGTCAAACAACTTAAAACAGACGCAAAAGGTCAGCTAAAAAGGCAACGTCAATTAGGAGTTCCTCAGGCACACAGGTGGCTTGAGGAAGCAAACCGCAGGGAACAAAAGAATAAAAATTCAAAAGCAATGTTTTTAGATAAAGAAGATAATAACTTAGTAATAGCAACAGCCCCTCCGCCCCCTCCGCTTCCCTTACCAGAATATGAAGCGAATGGACAAGCTGATCCA
Source organism: Protopterus annectens (assembly GCF_019279795.1). Taxonomy (NCBI): domain Eukaryota; kingdom Metazoa; phylum Chordata; order Ceratodontiformes; family Protopteridae; genus Protopterus; species Protopterus annectens. The sequence continues at coordinate 535,238,413 of NC_056749.1, read as the reverse complement.
CCTCCACTATATCCAGCTGTTCCTGCAAAACCAAAACCGTTTGTCAGAGATCCTATTGAGACTAGGTCTCGAACACGCAACTTAAGAGGGGATATTGAATTGTATGAAATAAATAAAAATTCACAAGCTATGAGTGAAGAAGAGATATGTCCACTCATAGAAGTACCAAATCCACAGGCAGGACAGGACCCAACCCTTCTAGTATATAGACCGTGGACACCGGAAGACATCCGGAAAGCCACAGAGGGAATTCCCCATCCAAAAGTTAATTTTAGAAAATTCTTAGAAGACTTACAGGGCATGAGGTTAAGTTACCATTTAAATGGAGAGGAAGTAGAGAAAGTAGTCAGACAAATTGTGGGTCCAGATTGGCACATGATCAGTGGCAACTGGAATCCCCGTGATGCAGAACATAGGCCAGTCCCACATAGTAACGCAGAACTGGATAACAGAGTGAAAGGTCTGACAGACCAAATCTCTGAGAAATGGAAGCCTAGGGCTGACTGGACTTGCATTAATCAATGCATACAACAAGAAGGTGAAACTGTTGATAGATATTATGCCAGTTTATTATAGTGTTTTAATAACCATTGTGGAATGCAGGTACCTGAAGACCAAAAACATGATTCCCCATATGAGCAGCAGCTAAAGAATGCATTTTTGAAAGGCAGTATTGCACCCATTAGCAGCTTTATACAAAGCACATGGTAGATCATCGTACAAGTAGATTACAGTCATTACTTGAATATGCAAGACATGCCGAAAGGCATTTTAATAGCAAAAAGAAAAAGATAACTCAAGTATTTGCAGTAGAAGATGGATCAGAAGTCTTTGTAGTACAAACTGGGAAGAAGGGTAAGAAAAATGCCCAGGGAAACAAACAATTTGATAAACGATCAGAGGATTTTGAAGAGAGAAAGAAAAGGGGTGAATGTTTTAAATGCGGGAAAAAGGGACATCTAGCAAGGGATTGCAGGCAAAATAAAAAGGTAACCACAGAAGACAAGGAGGGTGAGGACTGACTATATGATAGTCAAGAATCACCAGAGAGGAATAATCAAGAAAAGACAAGTGCAAATGTGATAGAAAGAGTAGAGGATGTGATAGAAGAAATAGAGGATGTGCATGAAATCACAGATAATGAAGAAAATGAAATTTTAGACTTAGCATTATTGAGCCTAGAGCTCTACTTAGCAGACACAAAACTGGAAGTTGCACTTCTGGTAGAGGGGAGGGAAGTTAAATTCCTGTGTGACTCAGGGGCTTCACGGACCCTGATACATCCTTCCAAACTACCAGAAAATTCAGAATCACTTGATTACATATTAGTGAAAGCAGCTAATGGACAGCTGTATCGGGAGCCACTCTCCCACAACATAGCAATAACTGACCCTGTTTCAGGGATGACCCAGAAAAGCAAAATTGTTTCTGCAAAATGCCCAGTAAATCTTTTGGGCAGAGACCTAATGCAGATATTTGGCATAGCAGTAGTTCCAGCTATGCAGGGTATGGAAGCACAGTGACAAATGGATACTTTTGTAGTGCGACCAGAGGGTGAAACATTTTATTGGTACAGCCAGGACCTGGTTACGACTGGTCCAGGTGCAGTAACCGAAGAACTGATGAACGTAGCCATCAGTAAATCCCCCTCCCTTGACACTGATAAACAGCATTTGTTGCATTGCACTCTATATTACTGTAACAAACCAGGACCTGATAAAGAATATGAGCAAGAACTGTTTAGAAACCATGCTAACAGATTACTATTACGAAATCTGTACTGGGACACAGAAGGAAACAGTGTAGTAAGCTGTTCATTGCCCCAGGAATTCCTAGCACTTTACAAATCTAATCGATTACCACATGTGAGTTTGACTAAAGATAAAAATGTGAAGTGGGCAGACCTAGGAGAAAAAGTCACAAGGTGGGAAAAGCAGACAGAGTTAGAAATTTCCAAACAGGGAGTACAAAAGCAGAAGTTGAATTGGATAGCACAGACACACCCAGCTGTGCACTTGCAGGCAAGTGAGGACAACTGAGTAGCACTCTTACTAGAAGAAGAGGAAAAAGCCTTACGAGATATACCAGAGACTCTCTGGTCAACAGGAAAATCAGATGTAGGATTTATTCGCACAGCAGGACCAGTCACTATCACGCCGTAGTCAGCATTTAGACCTCAAAAGAGACAGTATCCCTTGAGAAAGGATGCAGAAATAGGAATAAAACCTATAATAGCAGCCTTACTTAAGGAAGGAGTATTGATAGAATCTCCCGATTCACCATGTAATACACCCTTATTTCCTGTTAGGAAAGCAAATGGAGAATGGCATATGGTCCAAGATTTACAAGCTGTAAATGACGCAGTTATACCCAGGGCACCTACGGTGCCAGATCCACACACCTTATTAAATGATTTGAAACCTCAACAAAATTATTTTTCTGTGGCAGATATCAGCAATGTGTTTTTCTCAATACCGATACACCCTGACAGTCAACATTGGTTTGCATTTACATTTCAGGGGAAAAGGTATGCATATATGTGACTACCACAGGGATATTGTGAGAGTCCAACAATATTCACACAGGAAATGGCAAGTAACCTGGTGGGATTTATCCCACCGAAAGGCAGCCAGATTTTACTTTATGTAGACAACATTCTGCTGGCAGCCCCCACCCAGCAAGAATGCAGAGGAGATACCATAGCATTGCTACAATTTTTAGCTACTCAAGGACACAAGGTAAACAAAAATAAACTGCAACTTTGGAAAAAACAGGTCAAATACCTGGGATATGTAATATCCAAAGAGGGCAGAATATTAAATGAAGACAGAAAAACAGCAATATTACAAGCACCTAAACCAACTACCAAGAAGGAAATTATGTCCTTCCTAGGTACTACTAATTTTTGTCGGAGTTGGATTCCAAACTATGCCTTGGAATCTGCTCCACTGACCAACTTGATATTCAAAAAGCCTATGGCAGCACAAGATTTATTACAGTGGACACCAGAAGCAGAATCAGCTTTCTGCAAATTGAAACAACTGATAGCATCCTCATTAGTTTTAGGATTACCGAACTATCATAAACGATTTTTCCAAACTGTAGATTGTAAGCAGGGTTATATGACATCAGTGTTAACACAACAGCATGGGGACAAACAACACCCCGTAGCTTACTACTCATCACAGCTAGATCTAGTGGCGCGATCCCTGCCCCACTGTGTACAAGCAGTAGTCGCAGCTGCAATGGCAGTGCAGGCTTTAGCCTCAGTAGTGTTATTCCACCCTCTCACATTGAGAGTGCCTCATGCAGTTGCGATTATTTTACTGCAAGAAAAAGTAGCATATCTTTCTCCTGCTAGACATCTTTCCTGTATGACTATACTGTTGAGCCAACCTCATATGACAATTGAATGATGCACAACTTTGAATCTGTCAACCTTGCTCCCAACCCCTGCAGATGGCAAACCACACTGCTGCTCGCAGGAGATTAAGCAAAAGACACTACCTAGAAAAGATCTTACAGATGTTCCCTTGGATGATGCCGAGGTGACATACTATGTGGACGGCTCGTGTGGGAGGGGTCCTACAGGACAGAATCTAGTGAGGTATGCAGTAGTTTCTGATACTGAGATTTTAGAAGCAAAGTCTTTACCGCACAACTTATCTGCACAAGCAGCAGAATTGATTGCTTTGACAAGGGCATGTGCCTTGGCAAAGGGTAAATGAGTGAACATTTTTACTGACAGCCAGTATGCTTTTTCTACTGTACATGTTTTTGTGCAGCAGTGGAAAAATAGAGGGATGATAATATCTACTGGTAAACCAATTAATCATGCGCAATTTATTTTAGATTTGTTAGACTCTATTCGGTTACCTCAGAAAATAGCTATTTACAAATGCGTAGCTTATACTAAACAACAGGATAGGATTTCAAAAGGTAATGCAAGGGCTGATACAGCTGCAAAACAAGCAGCTTCAGCTTCAGAAGTATTTCTTTTGAGTGAGGAATTACAACCATCTGAGATTTTAGACTTAGAAATGTTAAAAACAATGCAGACACTTACTACAAATGTAGAAAAACAAAAATGGATAAGACGAGGAGCAATTCCTGAGAAAGGGCTGTACATCTCCAAAGAGAGGAAACCGATTTTACCATCTAACTTGTTTAGATATGCAGCTTTGTTGAGCCATGGGCAGTGCCATGTCTCAACAGGGGGGATGGTACAGTTAGTGAATCGAGTGTTTACAACGTATGGATTTACAAACTACACAAAAATTTTTTGTGCAGCATGCCATGTTTGTAACAAGCATCATGCACAAGGGGCATTGAAACCTAAGCAAGGGAGTTTCCCTACACCACCGTATCCATTCCATACTATCTGTATGGATTTTATAGAGCTGAACAAATGTGAAAATATGAAGTACTGCCTTGTCATTATAGATATGTTTTCCAAATGGGTGGAAGCTTTTCCAACTAAAAATCCAGATGCAGCTACTGTTGCAAAAGTCCTCGTTAAAGACATTATTCCTAGATTTGGCATACTGGAAAAGATTTATAGTGACAAAGGCACACACTTTGTAAATCAAACTATACAACAATTGAGCCGTTACTTTGGGATTTTTCTGAAAAACCATTGTGCATACCACCCCCAATCTGCAGGATTAGTAGAGAGGCACAATTGAGTTTTGAAAAATAAGCTTAGAAAATTGATTAGTGAGACACAAAAGAACTGGGTGCACTGTCTACCTCTGGCACTGTTGAGTATGAGAACTGTTCCAAATGTAAAAGGGTTAACTCCTTTTGAAATTCTGTTTGGGATGGCATATTATACACCTCAGTGGAAACCTCTCATGCCTGCAGACCAGGAGGCTGACAGTTCACTTGCAGAGTATATGAGGCGATTTTTGAATAAGAAACTTTTTGCAGTTAAATTCTGTTTCAGATAAAGAACAAACCAGACCATCAGAAGCAGCAATAGTCCCAGGCACATGGGTCTGGGTGAAAGTCGTGAAGAAAAAGAATTAGAGTTCTCCGAAGTGGGAAGGACCGTACCAGGTGCTACTGTCAACACCCACTGCAGTCAAGATCGCAGAGTGTGCGTCCTGGATTCATCTGGCACACTGTAAATTGGTTAAGAACTTTGAATTGGACAAAAACCTTGTTATTATTGTACAATGAGAACAAAATGACCAGGTATGGAGTAAACAGGGATGCAGAACAACCTCAGAAAATTTGCATGATTATTCTGATAGCTATACTGATAACAATGATCTTTTTGCTGTGGCCTTTCCTTTTCACAGCCACACGAGTTGAACTGAACAAGCGTGATGCATTACTCATTGACTGGCATCCAAACTTTAACACTTATCAAACCAATTAAATATGTGTATGCTGAAACTTTTAATGTTTTGAACTGCTGAATTTGCACAGCTATACCAACAGCATACGGGGGATTATTGATGACTGCTGTCCCCCTAGGGGTCAATGAGACCTGGGAAAACTTGATTTTTGATACTACACATGTGAAATCACAAGACAAAATAGCATTGTACCTACCTGTTACACAAAAAGGGATTGTATGTTTTTATAAAAATGACACTATTCAGGTGGGTTGGAGCAATTTCAATGTGACTGTTTCTTATAAATGTTATATTAAGGCCAGTAAGGCAAAAACTATTTGTGATACAAACTATGATGCATATTTTGAAAAGATGTGTAGAAGTGTTAGTGAAGTACAACATAATCCTGTTCTTTTAAAGCAGCTTTTTATTATTGATAAGAAAATGTTTCATGCAGGGCAAGCTTATATCAATACTAAAGTAGTATTTTGTTTGTGGGAAAAAAGCATATAAATGGCTACCTGAGAATTGGTCCGGCAGTTGTTTTTTGGGTTACCTGGTTCCAGCCATACGACACACTGCAGCTTTGCCTCAGGGAAAAATTCGAAACATCAGAGAGGTTAGCAGTAAACCTAGAAGTCCAATCAAGAGACCCGAGAATCCAGTGGGACGAATCGAAGCAGGGTGGAGAAACCATAACTCTGTGAAAAACAAAGATAAACTGACACACATGGACTTGAGTGACACCATTATATCGTGGGCAGGCATAGCCCCTGCATATGACGCAGTGAAATCGATTTGGGAGCTGAGAAAACTGTCTAAACTTCTCGAAGTTATGAGCAATGCAACTTTTTCTGCTCTTGAATTAGTGACTGATTAACTAAATGCTATGAGAACTGTGGTACTTCAAAACCGCATGGCTCTTGATTTCACTCTAGCGGCGAGAGGTGGTACGTGCGCTTTAATCAAAGAAGAATGTTGTTCATATATTCCTGACAACCAGCACAAGATAAACGACCATCTTGAGGTGATCCAGCAAGTGTCGACCATGACCAAACCAGGCCCAAACCCACTGATGGACTTTTTCCAGAATTTGTTTGGGGGGTGGGGTTCCATCCTAATGAACATCCTGATTGCCATTTGCGTGGGATTACTCCTATTAGGAGCATGCATTTGTTGTGGTATTCCCTGCATGAAGAAGTTAATCAAAGATTTTATAGACATGTCAGTTTCTGAGACTTTGTATCAAAGTACTGAAATTGAAGAGTTGTTGAAAAGTGAAACACTTTCATAAGTCTAAACTGAATGACTCTCTTAACTGCAAATCCTGAATGGAAGAGGTTAGGAGAAGAAGCAAACTGTGAATGCTTTTGAAAATAGAATTAAAAAGTATTAACAGGGGGGAAATGTTAGAAAAATATGTATTAATGTGTGTGCTTAATGCTAATTAGAAGCTAAAAGAGTTAACACATTTTTCATTCTATTTTATATACAGCTTAGTTTTATATGAGACTAAAAGATGTTTTTGAAACTGCAGTGTGCTTTCTGAAACTTGCAAGATGCCCTCTGACCTAGTAACTGCTAGCACAGCGAAATTCATGTTTATGCCTTTTGGAAATGTACTTGAAAAACAGGTGATTATCTGCTAGGTCAGGAAGCAATGAATGAAACAATGCTATATTCTATAATGTTATGATTTTGAACAATTAGCTCTGTTCGTGGTATGAGAACATGCACAGCTGCAGAAGGAAGAGATAAAAATAGACAAAGAACTGTTGAAGAAATGAACTACAATCTATACTTGCTTTGTGCTCAAATTAGCCGTAGTACCTTGAATGGTAACGTTGCATATATCTAACCAGTGGTAGCCAAGGCCACGTTGTTTTTCTTAGGAAGTTTCTCACAAAAATTGATAGTACAAGCAGAAAAGCATGAAAACAACTGCTATGTAATGATGATGTTAAAACTTGTGATCTGCTATGTCAGCTTGGTAGGAAATGTCTTATTAGAAAATGTATAAAAATGCTGGTATTTCCTGATTCTAGTTAGACAAAACTCTGTATTAGCACATTTTTGTCTCCTTGCTGCAAGATTAAAGTGCCTTAACCTGAACCTACTATGTATTGATCATTTTTAAAGTATATTTTTCCTTTGACAGGGGATTTTTATTGATTTAAAGGCATGTGTGATGTAGAGGATGTTTCTGTGTTGAAGAATTACTTGTTATTTAAATAAACTATTTTTATTCTTAAGTATGATACATTGACACCTAAGAGCTTGAATAGGGAATGTACTTGGAAAGCCCTTTTGTAATTTAATTTTTCTATTGAATGATTATTTTATTGGTATTAATTGGTGTGCTTATTTAATGGTGAGTTTTTTATGCTTGTTAACTCCTAGAAGACTGTTTAGCCAAGGTGCTAGAGTGTTGAACTGTGTATTGTGTTTTTTTCTGACAATGAATTTTATAATTTTGTTGTAGTCTGCTTGTCCGTTTTGTCACTGGCCTTGCCGTATTTTAACTTTATATTTGGCTTGTGGTTCTTAACTCTTTGTCACTGTTGCTCTTTTGTCTTGCCCTTAGCCCATTAAGCTGTCTACTTAACAGGTTTAGTCATGGTTACAATTTGGGTCCCAGAATACCACAAAGTGTAAAGACTTCCCATCTTCTTTTTGTGGATGATTTAAAACTGTATAGCTCATCAGATGAGAAAATCAAAACACAACGGCAAGAGGTCAACAATTTCTCAGATGATATAAGAATGCCATTTGGTCTTGATAAATGTGCAAAAGCAACATTTAAAGCTAGAAAACTGCAGCACCAAGAAAGTATCAGTCTGGGACAGGAATGTGATATTAAAGAAGCAGGAGGGAGTGTATAAATATTTGGGAACTGACGAAAGGTCGACTATAAAACACGAACAAATGCAAACAAAACTCAGTATGTAACATTTTAGAAGACTAAAATTAATGTTGAAAAAACCCCTGACATTTAAGAACAAAGTCAGTTTGCTCTTCTTGTTTTAACATACAGTTTTTGGGATGACTGACTGGCCCCAAAAGCTACTGGATCATGAAACAAGAAAAATTATTCATTTTTATCAAATGATATATAAAAATTGGTGTATACCAAGATTATATATTGCACATTCTGAAGGAGGTATTAGCCTCCTTGAAAATGATCATGTATAGGTCTGCACTTGTAGGACAGCATACATATCTGCTGACCTCACAAGAGCCTCCTTGAAAATGATCATGTATAGGTCTGCACTTGTAGGACAGCATACATATCTGCTGACCTCACAAGAGCAAAACATAGTAAAAGTTTTAAAACGCAAGGAGAACAACTCTAAGATGACTTCCATGCTTAAATTAGTAGAAGTACATTGGTGTCAAGCAAGAATGGAAATCAAACCAGGAGTAGGCAAAAATCAGGCAGCCAAAAAACAAAAGATTATGAGGAAAAAGATCAGATGAGAAGGCCAGAAATGTGGAAAAAGCATAAATATTGCTGCAAGTACAAGAAAACTCTTGAAACAACCTCAAGTTGATCAGGATCTGTCACAGGAATGGTTAAGGAGAGGTGAATTTAAACAAAAAGATGAAAGGTTAATATTGGTGGCCCAGGACGGTGGACTACATACATGTTGGTTTACAAAGTCCATTGAACATGTAGGAGAAACAGACAAATGCAGGTTCTGTAAAACAGAACTGGGAACAGTCACACATCTTGTCGTTGGGTGAGATAAACTAATGGCAGAGGGCTTGTATACTGAAAGGCATAATAATGTGGCAAGATTGTTGCATTGGGGATTGTGTAAACATTACAATACCAAATTAGCTGAAAAGTATTGGAATCATGAGCCACAAAGCATTATAAAGAATTATATGAAGTTTATATCACATGGGATCACCTATTACTGACAATTCAAAAATAAATACGGAAAAATGTATATATAGTAGTCCATGAAAAGAAGACAAAAGTAGCATTGATCATTGAAATTGCTATACCCACTGATTACAGTATGTTATGTACAGAGAGAGACAAAGTCATAAAATACCGGGATTTGTAGGCAGAAATTAGGGCAATGTGGAAGAAGGATACCCAGACAGTAGTAGTAATAGTAATGGGTCTCATAAAAAAGAACTTACAGTCGTATTTAGATATGATACTGATACATGTGACTCTATATGAATTGTAGAAGGAGTCAGTTCTGGGCATATTGTGGGTGCTGCAAACAGCACATTTGGTTAACATTAAAGATTGAAACAATACTAATTTCACAAACTTTAGTCATATTTTGACTTAGGAGTGGGGTCCATTTCTATCATGGTATTAGAAACCCAAAAGACTTAGAGAAATTAAACCATTACAGTAATAGCTGAAATATATTTCAAAGCCATAGCAGTGATATTCTACACAACTCTGCTGATCTATAGGCTTTGGAAGCTTATTAGGAGAATTTTACAAATAAATAAAATCATGCCACTGATACATGCAACTAAGAAAAGTACTTGTAATACTCAAAGTGAAAAGTTGATGCACATGAAGTGCTTAGCTGTAGTTAGCAAGCAACAATATGAGTGAACAGTATGGCCACTGTTGTGAAGAAAGACCACATCTGCATTTGTATTGATCCATAAGATCTGCATAGCATAATAAAAGGAGAAAATTACCCAATGCTTATGCTGAAGTAACCTCAAAAATTACAAATGCTATGTTTTCAGTACTGGATGCCAACTAGTACTTTTGGCAGATAGACATAAGCAAAGTCAGCTTAAAATTGTACATATCTATATTTTATTAGACAATTACAAGTGCCTTATACTCAGGTTTGATATTTTGCCAACACTAGAGGTGCTCCAAATAACCATCGCCCAACTAATTGAAGGATTGCAAGGTGTTTTAAATATAACTGAGTTATTAGTGTAGTGTTAGACACCAGAAGATCATGACACGAGACCAATACAACTACTGAACAGATTAAGAAAGTGTAATTTCATGCTAAATATGAGCACATGCAAAATCAATGTGACAAGTTTGAAGATGCGTGTCATATTCTAATGTGAAAGGGACTGAAACCTGATCCTGAAAAATAATCGTATTTGGAATAATATGAGGGTCAGAAGACAAGCAGGCATTATACATATCTCTGAGATGCAGTATCTTGTAAAGTTCATAAATAATATGTCTAAAATAACTATGCCTCTAAGATGATGTGTTGCTAGAACAAGATATAACTTCGGAATGAAGCCGTGAACTGGAAAAAATAGTTCTGAAATGCTCATTAAACCAGTGAATGATGTTCCAACATTAAACTACTGTTATATAAATACGCCATTTGTGCTGCAAGTAGGTTTCAGGCAGTACCCGTGGCGGTGCTGCGGTAGCATTGTCGCCTCACAATAAGATGCTCTCTGGTTCAATTCTCAGCTAGAGCATCTTCTGCATGGAGACATGCGTGAATGGGCGTACCTTCATTGAAGGTTGTGCGTCAGGGCTGGTAACTCGGCACATAAAAATCAACTACCAATCATTAGTGGACCAGAGTTCCGTTGTGGCGACCCCTAACCAGGAAAAGCCGAAATAAGACTACTAGTGTAGTAGCTGTGGTCTTGTAAGACAGCAGACCAGTATCCTAGAGATTGATACCATTTAAAGATGAAAAAAAAAAGAATAGAAATAGATAGAAAACAAGCTGTTAGAAATAATACATGCATGTGACATATTTCATGAATACGTCTATGGTTAACAAGTTCATGTGGAAAAAGACCACAAATCTTTGCAAACATATTCAGAAGGCCTTTGTGCAAAGCCATATCTAAGACTACACAGGATGCTACTTAATCTTGAGAAGTGTGTACTTAAAGTGGGATACAGATCATGCAAGACAATACATATAGCACTTATCTTAAGTACAACACATTTACCAGTGGAGCATGAAGAACTATTACATGACAAATTAGATATTCTTTAAGTAATACCAGAGTTACAAGTGACAGAAAAAGTAAAAGAATTCCAGACATGTACTGATACTAAATCAGAAATTAAATTAGTGAAAAAGATTACAATGAAAGAGTGGATTGAACAAAGGACATCAATATGAAAATAAATGTAACCTTATTTTTCTTTCAAAGAAGAAATGAGTTGTGTGCATGGCTTGATATTGAAAATAAATAACAGTTTCCAATCAGCTGAGAAAGCATATGTTTAAAATGATGTTAATCATATTAGACAATAGCAAAGTACAAAGATTGAGCATGAGATAAATTGTTATCCCCAAGAATATCAACACAAATCGAACAATTAGTACAAAGTCATGCCTTTTGCAATACATACCACAACAACAATCCAAAGGAAAATATGCTAGCATACCCAGTTTCAAATTATACATGCAGCAAAGCTGGTGGATATTTATTACAGTTCAAAGAAACCATGTATCTCATGTGTGGATTATTATTCTAAGTTCTCTGAAACAGTTAATGTGACAGACACAACAAGTTAAAAAGTGATTAGTGCATAAAAGTCTATATTTCTGAGACTGGGTATACCTGATGTCCTATGTCAATTGTTCATAATATACAAGGCAGTAGCAGTCCACACTATCCTTTATCTAATGTGCAAGTACAGAGAATTAAGCAAACAGTAAGGAGTCTCATGTAAAAGAAATCTACCAAAAGCTTTTGGGATTGCTATTTTATAATTCTGTTGTGTCTGTAGAGATTCAGTCTTTCCCCAGCACAAACTGTTGAAGGTCAGAACTTTGAAAATGAAGTTGCATGCTTTAACTATGATGCACATGAACCAACATAAAGTAAAGCAAATTATGGAAAGAAATCAACAGAAAGGGATATACTACCATGACAGAAACTTCAAAATGCTATCAGATTTACAGGTCGGTGGCAAAATAAAAATCCCAAAAACATAAGAAAATCTGGAGCCTGAAGCCAATCTTATTTCTTATTCTAAAGGAGCCGAACAAAGACCTTTTGTAATTTATAAGGAAGATTATATCCTGTATAAATTAAATTACTGACATTTCTATAAGATAAATATGTCAAAGTGAAAGTTTGAGGCCCATGATTAACCAGTCCTTTTTCAAGAAAGCAGACACTGTAAAAACTGGTCAGGAGTTGCAGATAGACTCCAGAAGCTGTGCATTTAGCTGAATCTGTACTGCAAAAAGAACTGTCCAAATCAGTACTAAACATTCAGAATAAGCAGTCCTGCTAAATTTTCAAGATATGGTAAATCTTTGAAGAAACTCAACAAATATTTGGACTGCTCTATGTATGCACAGCTGCTTTCTCATTTCTGACTGCTTGCCTGCAAAAATGTGTCTACACAACACACACACACACACACACACACACACACACACACACACACACACACACACACACACACACACACACACACGCTGGCCAGCAGGATTTCCTTCAGCCTAATAATTAGCTGTAAAGAAATAGTATATAAGACAAGAATAGAAACATGCACAAGACAAAATAATGTGCATGGAATTCATACAAATAAGTCACAGTCATGTTCAAGCTCTTCTCAAAGCTATTCCCTTGTGGAGATCAGTTTAAGTATAGCCAACGTAATATATGAACTGGTTAACAGGATTTCTGTAGCTTAATCTGTAGAATTTAAATAAACAGTAAATAAAGTAAAATAAAAAGGCACAAATTAAAAATGTGCTGAATTAACACAAAAAGCAGATGCTTGGGACACTGCATCCGAGGCTGTCCAACATTTACTGAGCGTGTTTGAATACATGCTTTTAAGTACCTCACCGGATGTATAGATATCTGGGCCTGATTTTTGTTTAAGTATAAAGCCATTATCAGTTGGGCATCAGATCCATAATGTGTGCAAAGTATGCAGATATGGCCAACATATATTTGATATTATGCCATCCACCATGGTCATGGGTGACATGTAAACACAAACTATGTATGCATGTGCTCTACATTAATTTGGGTATTACTGTGGTCATGCATATATAAACAACAGTGTTTACTTTTGTTTGGTTAAACACATTTCCATGTTTATATCCAGCTAGATATACTCATAGCTAGGATATTTATTGCCTGCTGGTAGTGTTCCTTGCTTTGTGGGAATAGATAATGTGTCTAGCTCATGCAGTGTCCTGTGTGTTTTTCTGAGGTTATTAATATTACATTCCTGAAATGCTTTATCCTCTCTTTAGGAAACACAGCCTTGTACATATTCTGATCTGTATTTCAGTTCTTCTATACCACTGCACTGCTGAAATATATCAACGTACTTGTGATAACTATCTTTATCACAGTGGTTTGTGGGAAACATTCTAAACATGGAGTATATGTGTTGCAAATACTTGCATTTATCTTATTCTATATCAACATTCTTGTATAACCTATAGCTTTGCTATAGTGGCTTGAAGCTAACTTTTACACATGGCATGTATGTACATATATATATATATATATATATATATATATATATATATATATATATATATATATATATATATAATGCCTGGATCTACCTGGTTCACTGGCACTTTTGTGATAACCAGGTTTGTTAGAGCCACTTGAGGGTGATGCTCATGGTATGGAATGTATAAGTTTCCAATAACTGCATCTACCTGATTCCCTTGTGATTCTAATACTTTTGGGGCACTTCTTCATCGACATACATTGCCCAGTGGTTGTCATGTGCAGCTGTATTTTGCATATATGAGAATGGACAACAGAACATATTTCCATAGTTTAATGCTATGTGCACCACTCATGCATAGAGTTTGCTTCTGATAACTGTGGAACATCTGCCTAGAACCATTGTTTTCTGCATACCAACTGAATGTCTTCAGGTATATTTATGGTTCTTGCACATGATTCAGTTTACTGGCTATTAACTTTAGCTTCTGGTTGAATGCAGTGAGCTAGATGTATACAGTGAAACAGACGATAGAGATGAAGCTGAATATAAAAAATGAGTCCATCTGGGAAATTCTAGATTTACAGAAAACTGATGACAAGGTCACAAGACGACAACTGGTTTAGGCAAGCCTATGATGGTTTGAAGTCCCAGAAACATTAGAATTAGTGCAAGCTGTGTACAAAGACCTAATGACTCAATTGCAAATAGTGTTCAGACTCACATAGTGGGGTTTCAGTGGAGGAGGTGTGCATTAAGGTTGAGCTCTGAGTCCACACCTGTTCACATTGGTGATGGACTACATCAACAAACTGGTCAGTGAGGACAGATTAACAAAGCTGATGCATGCAGACAATGTAGCACTACAAGCAGACGCTGAACAGGAACATCAGCAAATTATAAGGGACTTGAATGCAAATGTGATGGCACTGGCCATGAAGGTAAGTACAGATAATACAGTGGTCATGGCAGCAAATGGGGAAAATCAGAAGAAGCTGGCAACCGAGATAGAAGGGAAAAATAGAAAAAAAAGGTTAATGACTTCAAGTATCTAGTAGGTTTGCTTGAGGCAGAGGGAAGCCTGAAAGCTACAATAAGAGGTGGTGCAGCCAAGTGCAACAAAGTATCAGTAGTAATACATGACAAAAGAAGGCCAAAAAAAAAGGAAGGTGCACAATCCAGTGGTGTGACCAATACTTTTGTATGGCACAGAAACCTAGACAGTGAAGGTAGTGCAGCTGAGGTACACTGAGATCATGAAAATTGAGTGCCTCAGATGGGCAGTAGCATGTACCCCGTGGAACAGACAAAAAAAACAATCAGGAAATCAGAGCAGAACCCAATGATGATTCAACTGTACAGAACAGATTATATTTGGTTTGGTCACACATGCAGAAAATTAGAAGTGATTTGATAGAGACATGAATACAGGAGGAGACAAGGATGCCCAGCCAAGAGATTGCAGGTTTGCATGGGAGAGGACCTGCAACAGACAGGCATGAGTGTTGATGAAGGTAAGACAGTGCACTGAGACATGTGGCAGCAGCTGATGCAGCACCCTGGCACCATGTAAGTGGGATAAGGGAGTTGATCATGATGATGATGATGATTCTGGTTGATGGCAGGCTACATATGCATTATACATACTGTTTGTTGAGATGGAAGAAGACATGCACAAGGACAAGATTATGGTACTTATGTTTTATTTATACTATAATGGGTTGTACCTTGCCATGTATTCTAATCGGTGTCAGCTGAGCAAAATGTATGTGTGACCATTCCTGGAACCCTTGGTAATGTGGAACTAGTGCCTATATATGTACACACACACATATATATATATATATATATATATATATATATATATATATTTATATATATATATATATATATATATATATATATATATATATAAATAAGAACGTCTTTGCATTTGTGACCCAATCATCATGTTGCCCTTTTGGTTTATTAATTCCCCTTGTTCAGCTGGTTGCTGCTGCATAACCAAGGGGGCAAGAGCTGAGGTGAGCTGAGGTGGGCTGAGGTGAGCTGAGGTGGGCTGAGGTGGGCTGAGGTGGGCTGGGGTGAGCTGAGGAGAGCTGAGGTGAGCTGAGGTGGGCTCTCGTACTTATGTGGTCCCATTTCTCATTTTTGTGCTACTTTTGATTCTTCCAACAAGCACATAGGATGTGCAGTGATGTTAATGAACCACGCGCGCGCGTGTGTGTGTGTGTGTGTGTGTGTGTGTGTGTGTGTGTGTGTGTGTGTGCATGTGTGAGTATCTGTCTGTCTGCATGTACACATCTACATGAAACTCCTGTTTCAAATAAATCCACTTGTGCTCCTCACCATTCCCATTTCCTCCTCCTGGAGCTATAGTCCAACAAAAACAAAAGAAAAACAAACAAATAAAAAAATCTTGAAGCAGAGACTCTTAGAAAGACAGCTAATACTATCCCCGATGTCCTGTGAAGCCTATGCCAGTTACTGAACCAGAGATGTAAGTGTCATAGATAGGATCCCCCACTGTTGCTGCAGACTGACTTCTGTATCTAAGTTGTTGTTGTTGTTGTTGTTGTTGTTGTGTCTTTCGGCTTTTCCCGGTTAGGGGTCAAGTATGGCATGTAATATATTTCATGCAGTGTGATAGGAGTTTGATTCTTCTGTACTTCTCATAGTTGTGGGTGTCTCCTTTGTTCTTTTACACTGCCACAAATATGCTTACTCTCCATTCATCTGGGATACACCTTTCTCTACATACTGCTATGAGTACCCACAAGAGCCCTTTCTCCCCTGTCTCAGCCAGCATCTTTAGAACATCTGCTGTGACCTGATCTGAGCCTGCTGCTTTCCCTGACTTCATTTTGCTTAGTGCTATTCTTACTTCTTCTAGGGTGGGCTCCTCTTCTTCTCTCATCACAGGCTGTGTCTGGGGCAGTACAGCTTCTGTGGGGTTTTCCCTCATTCAGAAGCTGCTGGAAGTACTCCTTCTATCTGTCTTATAGGTTCATAGGTTCATAGGTTCATACTAGGCTATCTGCCCGAGGGCATTTACAAGCCTAGCCCATAGTTTTGTGGCTTACGCCACCCCTTTAGTATGGGGAACTATACCCATTATTTTGCTGTGCCTCTGTTGAGCAGTGACACTGAGGTAATCCCTGGGGTATATCTGCGATCTCCCATCCATTGGTCAAGATTTCTCTTGAACAAGGCCAGCGAGGTGCTCTGCCTCACATATACCGGGATTTTATTCCACAGCATAGGGAGTCTTTGGGTGATGAATCTATCCCTCCAGCACGTCCTATTAATAGCCGCGTCGAGGTTTAAGTCTCCGCCCTTGTGGCTCTGACGGATCTAGATTTTTGAGGTGAAGCATATTCATCAAATCTGGGTTTGACATGGCCTTGTATGTTAGGCAAAGGTCACCTCTGAGCAAGCGGTAAGCGACTGAATAGAGCTGGAGTTCTTTCAGTCGGGCAGCATAGGACAGATGTTTGAGACCCTTTATCCTTTTGGTGAGGAACTTTTGTGGCCTCTCCAGCTGCTGCAAGTGTCGGGTCAGATACATTCCGAATGGGGCATTGTACTCAATCATTGGTCTGATGAGTGATGAGTATAGGGAGACTATGACCTCCCTTGATCTAGATGAGAATCCCTTCATGATAAGGTGGGCAATGTAGAAGGTCTTCCTAACTACTTTAGCTACATGGGTGTCGAATGACAGACTACTATCAACCTGGGTCCCCAGGTCCCTGATAACTTCTTCTGTACTCAGTGGATTGCCACCTATTTGGTAGCTAGGGGTAACCTTGTTTTTCCCGAAGGGTATGACTATGCATTTTTGGCATTTAACTTTAGGCCATGGCTCTGGCACCAGTTATCCGTTTCTGTGAGACCCTTCTGAAGGATATCTGTGTCAGATGTGTTTTCTACTATGGCGCCCAGTTTGCAGTCATCTGCAAACTTTGTCAGCCATAACCCTCCTGTGTTTGCTTGTACTTGGAAAAGTAGATGCCAAACAAGAGTGGGCCCAGGACTGAGCCCTGTGGTACACCACTTGTGACAGGCTTTGAGTCTGACATGGCGCCAGCAACTCTGACCCTGTGGGTTCTGTCACTCAGCCAGTTTGCAACCCATCTTGTGATGTATGGGTTAACATTTAAGCTGATGAGTTTTTCAATGATACCCGAGTGGGGTATTGTATCAAAGGCCTTCGCCAGATCGAGGTAGGCTGTATGGACTGCCTTTCCCTCATCAATGGCTTTGGTGACTGTTTGAAAAAGTCAACCAAGTTTAGAAGGCATGATCTGCCTTTGACAAAGCCAAACTGGGATGGATCCAAAGTCTGCAAATTCCCTATGTCTTTATTTATGAGGTCCATTATGATCCTCTCCATGGCTTTGCAGATAAGGCTTGTCAAGCTAATGGGCGGTAATTTCCAGGGTCGGTGGAGGCACCGCCTTTGTGAAGTGGGACCACAGTTGCAGTGCGCCACTCCTGGGTACGTATCCAGAGGTAAGACTATGATTAAACAGCTGTCCTAGCTGTGGGTTTAATTCCTCGTTGAGTTCGTGGAGCACACAGCCGGGGACACCATCAGGTCCCATGGATGCTGTGTTTTTGCTTTGGAGAGAGCAGTTCTCACTTGGGCGTTGGAGATGTTTGGGGGCTGCAATCGCTTGGTATAGATATCTCTCCTTTTGGGGGAGGGGAGTTTGCACTGAACCTGTCAGCCAGTATGTTGGCAATGTCTGTAGGATCAGTAATCTTCACATCATTTTGAACTAGTTCTGAGCATATCTGGGAGTTTCCTCCCAGGTTTCTAACATAGCTAAAGAAGGCCTTATGATTGTCTTTTGAGTCTTTAGCTATTTTTCTCTCAAAATTTGCTTTGGATGATTTTATGAGAGCTCTTAGTTTTTACTTATAGTGATCAAGGGTGTCTTACCTTTTAAGGATTTTGCTCTATCTTGGAGTAGCTTCCTCCTTTTGTTGTAGAGTTTGTTTATGGCTGGGGTCCACCAGAGTGGACGCTTGCCTTTGGTACAAAGAGTCTTTGTTTTGCTTGGGATTGCCTTATCCATGCAGTCCTGCAGGTGCTGGTAGAAGGCATTTGTAAGTGATTCAGCGGCTTGAGTACTGTTTTCCGTCGGCTCGGGGCCTTAAAGGAGACCACACTAGTCTTTAGAAGTGTGAAGTCGGCTTTCGAGAAGTTCTTTACTGTGGTCTTTTTATTTCAGGTGGGGTGGGATGAGGACCTCCAGCGAGATTAGTTTGTGATCTGATCTCACCAGTGAGGGGTATACTTCGGTGTTGAACATTGTGCTCCCATGTTCGTGATGATGAGATCAAGTATGTTTTCTCCTCTTGTGGGGATGGTGACTAGTTGTTCCATGGCATTTGAGTTTATGAATTCCAGGAACTTTTGGGCTAGGGTGTTTGGGCTTGAGTAGTGTTCCCAGTCTATATTAGGGTAATTGAAGTCACCTAGTATGATGGTGTTTGGTGATACATTTATCCCCTCTAGTGTTTTCAGGAAGGCCATGTGAGGTTCCTGAGTTTGTGAGGGTGGCCTGTAACATGCTACAATTTGCAGAGCAGTCTTGCCTATGGTTAATTGCACCTGGATGGTCTCCGATGCATCGTGCGTTGCCACCAGTCTTGAGGTGTGGGTGTCTTTGATGAATATGGATACCCCCCCTCCTTTCTTGGTATTGTCCGGATTTTGGGGCCGGAATGCATGATAAGAGGTAAAACCTGATAGTGCTGGGGTGCTCACAGGAGCCTTTAACCAGGTTTCTGTCACTGCACAGACATCGATGTTCTCCATACTGAGAAGGGCCTCGAGTGCGTGCATTTTGAGATTTAGACTTCTGGCATTGAGCAGCATTACCCTTAGTTTTTTCCTTTTTGTGTTCTAGGGTGGTAGGTTTAGAATTTGAGCCTTGCCTAAAAAGGCACTATGGGGTGGCAAGAGCCTTTGCCAATATCCGAATCCCAGGGTGACAGGTGCAAGCCGTCCCTTGAAGCAGCGTGGCTTGTCCAGCATGTCATCCCAGGCAGACAGACATTGGATCCCCTTTGAATGACACCAGAGTTTAAGCCAATTGTTAAAGCTGATCATCTTATCTCTGTATTGTGGCATCATTCTTGGTGAAGGTAGGATACTGCTCAAGGTCAGGGTCATACCTGCCTGGGCTACATAATCAGAGAGCTCCTCAATGTCTCTTTTCATGTAGTCCAAGGAGGTACGTCTCAGGTCGTTTACACCAGCGTGGACAATGACTGAGTCATATTTGTACCTGCTGTTGAGAGACCTGAGTGCTTGCATTATGTGGCGGATTCTAGCGCCCGACAGGCAGCTTACTGTGACCTTCTCCTTACTCAGTCTGGTGAGCGGGACGTCAGTGTGTCTGACTATGGAGTCACCAATGACTAGTGTGTCTGGCATTGTGTTTGGCCTTAAGGGCTGTGACTGTTTGACACTCTGACTGTGAGGTCTATGTGTTGCAGGTGTTGTGTTCTGAGGTGGTGGTTGTTTGGGTGTCTGCTTTGGTGGCCTCTGCTGTTTTGGTAGATTTTTGATCAGAGCCGAGTATGTCTTTGTGTGTTTATGTGTATGATTTGAGGTTGTGATGGTACTATGTGAGACTGGGTCTATAGTGTGTGTGGTAACCTTCTCCTCCTGACTGGTCTTGCCAGTCCTATGTTGAGAGAGCTCAGCCTCCAGTTTGGCCGTATAGTTGCATCTCTCGCATGTATTTGTGTTTTGTGGGAGGAGGAGAGGGTTGTCTGTGTACATGAGGCAATTGTAACATTGCCTCAATATTCCCAGGTTCACCAGCTGAGCAGGAGAGGACACTAGCAACTGATCCCTCGACATGCTAGAAGGACTAGACAAAAAACTTTAAAAGAGATTCCGGGGCGTGAGTGACCGAGAAATGGGGTTTGCCTTTTGGGGTGCTATCTATAAGAGTGCCGTATCAAGGTAATAAGTACTGTAGGAGCAAGTGCTAGGTTTAACAGATAGAGAAAAGTCTACTTGGAGTCAAGTAGAGATGATCTTTTTAGGTATTAGAGAAAGTGCTAGTAACGGGGATGCTTAAAGGTAAGATTGAAAAGAATGCACTCTGCAGTGTGCACTAGAGAAGTTAGATATGAAAGTAGGTAACTTGAGTTTTACCTGTTTAAAAAGTTAAGGTTTAGTGGAGAGTTACTATTTTTAAAACAGCAAGATGGACTGAAAGGGGTGGTTACTTTTGTATTTTGGTACTATGAAATACTGTAGGGGATGTCCTGTGGACTGGCGAACAGGTTGTTGCTGGCATCTTTTATAAAGGGTGTCTGACCATCTTCTTTATCTTTCTGTCTTTGCCTTGCAGCATGATAGAGTTTTTTGTTCTGCCTACTGAGTCACTTTCCAGATGTTGGCAGAGTCCCTCTGATGTCCTGTTCTTTGCTATTGCAACTCCTTTCTTAGCCTCTTTGTTAGCCAACCGGTATTCCTTCCTAGCCTGATCGATCTTTTCTATTTTCAACTTTTTCCTACACTTCTTCTTTCTTTTGATGATTTCCTGGATGTCTGCATTCCACCACCAGCTTTCTTTTTGTATCTTATTTCCATACCTGCCTTGGCCACATATCTGTTCTGTAGTCCTCACACATGATGTTTTGAAGCATGCATTCTTCTTCAACTCCACCTGTTTCCTCCTCTTCTTGAAATGCTATAGTCCTGAGTAATTCTTTGAACTGTTGTACATTCTCTCCAATCAACTTCCAGGTCTTCATCCTGGTCTCTGTTGACATTAGAGCCTTTTCTGACCACTGTTTGCAGCTCATTGTGACAACCAGTGGTTTATGCTGTGGGCAAACTGTTTCACTGGGAATGACTTTGCAATCACTGATTTTATCCCAGTGCTCTTTCCTTACTAGGAGGAAGTCAACCTGAGTTGGATGTCGGCCACTCTTGTGTGTGATCTTGTGACTGTCTCTCTTTTTGAACCATGTGTTGGCTACTATCAAGCCACTTACCAGACAGAAGTCTAGAATGGCCTCCCCTTCTTTATTCCTGTTGCCCCACCCATGTTGGACCCAGGCAGTTTTCATATCCTGTTCTGTCTGTCTCAATATGTGCAGTTAAGTCACCCATTATCAGCACCAGTTCATGCTGACCTGCTTTATCTAGTAGGTCCTGCAACTGCTGTCTGAATGTACTCTTCTCTTCACTATCACAACCCTGCTGTGGAACATAGGTTGAGATTATGAATACTGTCCTATCATTAGGCTGGAGTCTGATTGCCATGAGTCTGTCATTAATTCTGATGACATCCCTCACTGCCTTCTGAAGCCTTTCTTTCACCACAGTTCTGATGCCATTTCTAGTTTGGCCTGCTCCTGAATGGTAGACTCTGGATCCCAAGCCAAGTGGCTTTGCTGCACTGCCCTTCCATCTTGTCTCTTGGATAATTAGGATGGGCAGCCTCATCCATACCATCATGTCATCCATTTCCAAACTCCATCTTATCAGCGAACCTGCATTGAGTGCATGTTTACTAGGTTGATTGGTTTTATGCCCAGCTTTCACTATACAACACTTCCCTGTAAAAGGCACCATGCAGAGTCTGTGCTGCTGCCCACAGCTCTATTCATTGGTGAGTTTGAGATGGAAACACTCGGTAGGTTTATCAGATTTGGGAGGAACCCCACAGAGACACTGGGAGAACATGCAGACTCCTAACAGCCACTGACTGGAAGTCAGGCTCAAACCTTGTACCTTGTGCATGGAAGGCGAAGACCTTTACCATTATGCTAACTGGAAGTGTTGTTCATAGGTTCATAGGTGTTTACTAGGCTAATGACCACAAGGCCCTTTTAAGCTTATTCATGCAACCCAAATATCTGACAAGTGATTCCATTAATGTGGGCTTGTCTTGTGGCATAACACATTGCTCAGATAACTCATTGGAAACTTACTTGGTTTCATGTCCAAAGTATGTATCCCTTCATTGTGCGGCCCTTATGTTGTGGCCCTCAGGCACACAAGATTGTCAGTGTGAGTAGATGTGGGCATGTGATGCATATATTCATTGATGTCAGTTGCCTCAGCCACTCTGTGTGGCATATGGGATGCCACTTGCAGAAGTATTGTCAAAATCTGTGTAGATCTTAGTCTTGTTACACATTTGTTTCTGACAGGCATATTTATTCATTAATAGCATGTCTGATGCAGACACAGAAAGGCCACTACATGTGTGTGTATGTCATTGTAGTGCTTCACTTTCACAATACTGTGGCTTGCATGTAGCACTTCCGTGTTCTTGTGGCTAGCCTTATATTAGCCTGAAATGTGTTAATGGATACTGAGTCGCTTGGTACTCTGGAACCCTGTAATCCAATTTCCATAACTCTTGAGTACCTATTATCTGTTGTATTGTTTCATGCTGTCACACACAGATGTCAGCAGAATGCAATGGTCTGCAACTTAATTTTTAAAGAAGCTACATTTTTTTTCAAAATCAAATGACTCATCCCAGTTCTTCTTACAACTAAACTAAATAAAATGATTATATGTTTGCCAGCTAAGAAGGTAGATGTGTCTAACTTGATAAATGGTTGATATGTTATCCAGTTAGAGACACCTGGCAGAATTGTTTTAGTGTTTGAGCTTCAATTTTAATTACATTTTCTTAATACATAAACCACAGAATAAATGACAGTTTTCGAAAGGGAGGGCTTAATTTTTTGGTGTAAGACCTTTGTGTATAAATCACAATTATTTTGTCTACACTCATTAATGTGAACTTGTTATGACTGCTCCTTGTAACAAACTGTCATAATGTCGGGAAAGGAAAACAGTCTATAAGCTGTATCCATTTCAAAAATTCCTGTCTAAACTCCTGTTGCCAGGCTGTAAACATGATCTTACTTTTTTTCTTTGCTGCATTTGCAGTATTGCATATTTAAGCTATGATTACTGCAGCAGTAATAAACAAGTTGCAGTATGTATTTAGACTGCAAATTAGCAAGTATTAGCATGTTTTACATGTTTGTCATATGGTATTACTATAATGTGTCAGCATTCCAAATGATGTGTAAAAACTGATAAAACTAAGAATATGTCTGCAACCATCTGCATGTATAATGGCTATTACCAGTAGTATAGTTGTGTGCGATGCAGTCAATTTCAATGCAGTAGTCATGGCACTACATAAGTTGTCAAGTTGTGTAACAGTGTGCATTCATGTGACATTTTTCATTATATAAATATATATATATATATATATATATATATATATATATATATATATATATATATATATATAGAGCTAAGACATGCCATCCTCCATGATTCGGCAGCATGTGTGTTGCCCTTTGAACTACAGTGGATATAAAAAGTTTACACACCCCTGTTAAAATGACATGTTTTTGTGATATAAAAAAATAATAAAGCATTTCAAAACTTTTCCCACCTTTAATGTGACCTATAACCTGTACAATTCAATTGAAAAACGAACAAATCTGTTAGGGGAAAAATATAAAAAATAAAAAACGTACAATAAGCTGGTTGCATAGATGTACACACCCTTAAACTAATACTTTGTTGAAGCACCTTTTGATTTAATTACAAAATTCACTCTTCTTGGGTAGGAGTCTATCAGCATAACACATCTTGACTTGGCAATATTTGCCCACTCTTCCTTGCAAAAGCACTCCAAATTTGTCAGATTGCACGGGCATCTCTTGTGTACAGCCCTCTTCAGGTCACCACACAGATTTTCTATTGGATTTAGGTCTGTGCTCTGGCTGGGTCATTCCAAAACTTTAATTTTCGCCTGGTGAAGCCATTCGTTTGTTGATTTGGATGTACACTTGGGGTCATTGTCATGTTGAAAGGTGAAATTTATTTTCATCTTCAGCTTTCTAGCAGACGTCTGAAGATTTTGGGACAAAAGTGACTGGAATTTGAAACTGTTCATAATTCCCTTCACCTTGACTAAAGCCCCAGTTCCAGCTGAAGAAAAGCAACCCCAGAGCATGATACTGCCACCACCATGCTTTACCGTGGGTATGGTGTTCTTTTGGTGATGCAAAGTGTTGTTTTTGCTCCAAACATACCTTTTGGAATTGTGGCCACAACGTTCAGCCTTGGTCTCATCAGACCAACACATTTTCCTACATGCTTTTGGGAGACTTGATGCAATGTTTTGCAAATTTTAGCTGGGCCTGGATGGTTTCTGTGTAAGAAAAGGCTTCCGTCTTGCAACCCTACCCCATAGCCCAGACATATGGAGAATATGGGAGATTGTTGTCACATGTAGTATACGACCAATACTTGCCAGAATTTCCTGCAGTTCCTTCAGTGTTGCTGTAGACCTCTTGGCAGCCTCTCTGACCAGTTTTTGTCTTGTCTTTTCATCAATTTTGGAGGGACGTCCAGTTCTTTGCAATGTCACTGTTGTCCCATATTTTCCTCCACTTTTTGATGACTGTCTTCACTGTGTTCCATGGTATATCTTGTGCTGTGGAAATTTGTTTGTACTCTTCTCCTGACTAATACGTTTCAGCAATTAAATCCCTTTGATGCTTTGTAAGCTCTCTGCGAACAATGGCTTTTGCTGTAGCAGGCAACTGAGTAAATGTCAGGAAAATCCTACTAGGACAGCTGAACTTTATTTGGGGTTAATCAGAGTATTTTTAATTGATGGAAGGTGTGTACCCAAGAAGACTGAATGTTGTAATTAAATCAAAAGGTGCTTCAACAAAGTATTAGTTTAAGCATGTGCACACATTCAACCAGCTAATTGTACATTGTTTATTTTTTTATATTTTTCGTTTGTTTTTCAATTGAATTGTACAGGTTATAGGTCACATTAAATTTGGGAAAAGGTTTGAAATTATTTATTGTGGTCTCATTTTTTTATATCACAAAAACCTGGCATTTTAACAGGGGTGTGTAAACTTTTTATATCCACTGTATATACAGCATACATAACTCATGAGCCAATGCCGTTTTGAGAGTTAAGCTGCAAGTCTGGCTGAAATGTTTAGCACATGAGCTGCATACAGCTGATAGTTTACAACACATGATGTCTTCCTGTGGGTAGCATTGCTCAGGACATGGTACATAGTCCGGTAATAACCACTCATGTGTGCAGCCAGCACTGGTACCAGTGCTATAGAGGTGGAGTTGTCAGGCAGGATGCAAAACACAGGATACCTGTATAAGATATCTTCCTGTGGACAACACTCACCAGGATGCATGGTGCAGTGTTGAATTCTGGACCATCTGCATTACTGCAACTGCCTAATGGTGAAACTGTGGTCCAGGTTGCAGGGCAGGCAGTGTGTAGTTCCATGCAGACAATGACATCCTGGGGTAGCATCAAGTGTGATCTGTGGTGCATTGTAGGATATTGACCATCTTTCATTTACATTACTGCAACTGCCATGACGGTAGAGCTGTGGGCCAGGATGCAAGACAGGTGATAGCTTCATATAGTGGATGGCTTTCTGTGGGTGGCAGTATGCTTGTCAATTTGTACATACTAACATTTTGGACACTGACATCTGCCACTTCATTTCTGCTTTTCCCATGTTGCTGGGCCTCTCAGACTGGATAAAGTACGTGTAGCAGGTAATGGTAGGGCCTGACTGTGCATATAAATCTCAGTTGTTGGGCTTATATGTAGCAATGGATTCACTTTATAATCTTGAAATACTGAAACATCAAATTTCAGTATTTTGAGACTATAAAGTTGAATCTAAACAACACTGAAACTCTAAAACCGCAAAATTTAAAATCGCGAAGTTCAACACACCACATACCACACTACACAAACAACAAACTACCCACACTACAAAAAACACACACACACAAACATAACAATACAAACTAAAAACCTACATTACAAATAAGAAGGGGGGCAAGCCCCCATGCACCCCCCCTACTTATTTATTCTAACTCCGAGATCGCACCAAACAGAAAAAGACAGCAAACTCATGACCAGACATTCTATACTCCCTCGCACACACACATCACACACACACACACACACACACACACACACACACACACACACACACACACACACACATACACACACACACATATATATATATATATTTATTTATACAAACACCACCACATTCAACATTTAAACACTCATACTTTTACCTGCCTACCCTAACCCACACGTACAACTTCCAAACACACTCACATACACTCACACACCTACCCAAAACCCTTATAAATTAGGCACTTACCTTAAATTGCACCTAAATCCACATACTAAACCGTAAACCATCCACACGACACATTCCACGTCACGTACCGTTAAAGCATAAACATGAATTTGAAATATTCGGATTTTGGGTTATGCACGTTCGCCATTCTGAACATTCAACTTCATAGTCTCAAAATACTGAAATTCGATATTTCAGTATTTTGAGATTATAAAGTGAACCTGTAGCAACATATAGTGGTCCTGCTATATTTGGATTTTTTTGTGTATCTATGTCAATGGTACATGATGAGGTACACGTTTATTTATTTATTTATTTGTTTAATTTTACATTTGTTTACTGGGAAAGTCCAACTGAGCCAGAGGCCCCTTTTCAGCAGAGGCCCAGAGAGAAAAGCTCCATGCAGTTAACAAAGTAACAAGTAGAAAATTGCACTTATATAGCGTAATAATATAACAACATATCTTAAAACTATTTCATCACTAATAGAAGCTGTAGAAACACAAAACATAACAGATTGCAACATAGCTTATTCTGTTTCATTTTATACAAGACCCGAATGAAGAAGTAGGTATGGAGATTGCATATGTCTCTTAGACAAGTGTGATATTAGTTATAGTTGTTGTAGGAAACAGAGATACACTGAAGTAAGATGAGCAGGAGGCAGAACCCAGCGACTGGAAGACCAGTTGGAAGATGCATAAAAGAGGAAAGTGAAGAGGGTAGATGGCATGACGGAGGGAGGCAGAGCAATCTGGATCATCCTGGGGTAGTACAGGAGCATGGCCACTTTTTGGTTAGATGATCATTCAGAAGAAGTTTGAATTTAGAAGAGTTGGTCGGTAGTGTTGAGTATATGCTGGGGAATGAAGTTCCAGGTTTTTGCTATTTGGTTAGCAGAGAGTCACCAAAACTATTGTTGGCTTTAGTGACTTTTAGTAATAGCTTGTTGAATAACAGTAGGGTATGATTGGCTGGGTAAGGTTGAACTACTTTTTTTAAAGGCTGGGCAGTGGTCAGGTTGGTGTATAATGGTGTGGGCAATTCTAAGTTGGTTGAGTGATAGCAGATTAGGTCATTCGATCCATTTTAGTTGTTGGAGGTAAACAGTGGTGTGTTCTGTTAGGGAGGTTAGTACAAATTTAACTATTTCATGGTAGCAGGCTTCTAATTTAGTTAGGTCTGATATTCTAAGATTTGTAAGAATAGAAGAAGCATACAGTAGAGTGGATAGCAGATGTGTTCTGGCTAATGTCTGTCTGGAGTTGTGAGTTAAGAATGGTTTGGTTCTGTACACTGAGCCAAGCTTGGTGTGGACCTTTTTAATGGATAGGGATATGTGTTTATCATATTTTAGTGAGCTGTCAATTGTGACTCCTAGTAGCCTGGTATTGCCAACAGGCTCAATTTTGATATTGTTAGAGGAATGGATGAAAAAGGAGTTTTGGAGTTAGATAAAAGCATGAGTTTTGTCTTATATGTGTTAAGTATAGGTTCATAGGTAGGTACTAGGCTATTGGCCCTAGGGCCTATATAAGCCTAGCCAAAGGTACCCTGGCTTTCGCCACCCAAGAAAATTATTTTCCTGTGCCACTGTCGAGCAGAGCCACAGAAGTGATCCCCGGGGTGAATTTCCTATCTTCCATCCAATCATCAAGATTTTTCTTGAAGAGTGCTAATGAGGAGCTTTGTTTGATATAGATAGGTAGTTTATGAGTTGGTTTTCATTAAGGTACTGTTCTATATCTATGAAGACTTGTTGGGTTTGGTCCAGGAGTTCAGGGAGGGAGGGGGTTGTTCACATGAGTGAGGAATTATCTGCATATTGTATAATTGTTGCCAGTGGGGATACAGAACTTAGTTTGTTGGTGAAGATGGTGAAAAGTAGTGGCCGAAGAATTGAGCCTTGTGGGACACCTACTATTACAGGCAACAGTTCTGAGATCTCATTTTTCCACTTGATGGCTTATTGGCATTCAGACAAGTAGCTTGGAAACCATGAGATTGCTGATTGGGGGAGATGTATGGCAAAGAATTCATTTAGTAGTTGATGGGAAACTGTGTCAAAGACTTTTAACATTTTGAGGAAAATGGAAGATACAAATTTACCTCTGTTCTTGTGCTGGTTGACTGTATATGTGAAGCTTAAGAGAGCTGTTGTGGTGCTGTGTTTTGGTCTAAAACTATGTTGAGGGCTGGATAGAAGGTTATTGTGTAACAGATAGGGAAGGAGTTGAGAATTAATGCATTTTTCAAGAATTTTGGCTAGGGGAGGGAGAATGGCAATTGGCCTGTAGTTTGATAATTCTGTGGATGTGCCACCTTTGTACAGGGGGGTGATATGGGTGATTTTCCAAAGTTTGGAGGTATATTTTTCTGAAATAGAATGGTTGATGAGAAAGGAGACTGGATATGACATTGAGTCTGCTGCTATTCCGAGAAATTTGTTGGGGAGCAAGTCTGCGGCAAGTGATATAGGTTTTAGTTGTGTTAGGAGTTTCTTTATGAAGCTGGTCTGACTAGATCTGATAATGAAATAGTTGGGGTGTGTGGCAGAAATATTGGGAACAGTTAGTGGAGTGTTGTTATTGTTTTTGTTAGGGCCAGTATAGTGTTGATGAAATGTGAATTAAATTGGGTTTCTGTATTCTCTGTGGTATTAGGGAGGTTAGGGGCTGGAGTAGTGGTTTGACCTGGGTTTAAAAGTTGTTTTAAGGCAACCCAGAATTTCTAGGGGTTACTTTGATGTTTTTGTTGGACTAATGTGTAGTATGACTTTTTGTCATTTCGGATGTGTTTTTTGGCTAAATGTCTTAATTGCTGGTAATTTTGGAGGGAAGATTGGCTTTTGTTAGATTGATAGTATGATCAGGCTCTATCTCTCTCTCTCACTCTTTCATAATCTGTTTAGTATGTAGAGTAAGCCATGGACTTGGTTTTGTTTTTGTACATATTTTTCTAAGTGGGGCCAGAGAATTAAGCATTTTTGAGGAATGCATTATTAAAGTATTGGGCAGCATTGTCTAACTGTAGGTGTTTTAGTGGGGTCCAGTCACATTGCTTTAGGAGGGAGTTGAAGGTTTTACTGGAGAAATTTCTTTTGCTGTGGATATATTTATATATAGTGTCTTTAGTAGGGCGTGCTTTCTGTCTGAGAAGATAGATGGGCATATGGTCATTAAGACAGTCAGGGAGGCAGCCAACATGGTGACATAGAGATGGCCAATTGGTAAGAGTCCAATCTAGTGAGGATTGTTTGTTATTGTGTTTGTCAGTTCTGGTTGGGGAGCAGATTAATTGTGAAAAACCAAAGAGGATGATAAAGTTTTCAGGCACGTGTGTTTCACACTGTGTGTAGTATTGGGCAGCAGATTAATTCTGAGAAACCAAAGAGGATGATGAAGTTTCAGGCACATGTATTTCAGACTGTGTATTGTATTGATGTGTACAGCAGATACATGACTAGCCATGGACAGTAATATATTTCATATAAGTTGTCAAGCCTACACTGGTGATCTACAGAGATAGATTCATGCTTACAACCCAGATATCCTGAGGTCAGTTAGCTGCTCATGTAATTTACAGTGCAGGCAGGGGAGGCTAGATGTGCCCATCCTGGGAGTGGTCAGGGCTGAATGGGAAGAATACCCTCCATGTGTAATTTTGGAGGAGGGGTGAGGTGAACTGAATCATAGTAGGTATTCTGGGAATAGACTTTGGCTGACCAAACCACTATATAGTACCTCTCATTAATAAGTGAGTGGGCAGGTGATAACTCAGCTAGGGAAGATATTGCTAGTCCTCATGGTGGCAGGGGTAGCTCATTTCCAATCTGTGAAGTCTGCTACACAGAAGTGAATACAGGGCTGAGTGCCAGATGGCCGACGTACAGTATATGGGCTGAGTCACTGGAGGACAGGTCTCCTGTCAGTAGAAGGATTAGGGATTTTTTATTGCCTGCAGATGTCTAGTAGAGTGCAGGGGTGCACATAGGGTAAATGGGATTCCATAATGCCTCTCTTACCCCTCCCACCTGACAGTTGCATGCGCATAAATGAATGGCACAAAATAATCAACTGGTTAGTCTGGGTAGCCTTGAATCAGCCAGGCAGGGATCTGAAAAACATGGAAAAATTAATTAAATGTTTTCTAATTCTGACCAACCATTTTAAAAGGTCACTGTAGAGCATATGTTAAGCCTTAGAGGGCAATTCAGTTCTGAATATTTAAACAAATGATGCAAACTTTAGTAAAGGCTTCAGCCATGTAATGATATTAGCCCCAATTTGGTCACATGAAGGAGCTAAACTAAATTCAAGACCCTAGCCAAAATATTCAGTTGACATCATAATTAGAAAGTGCAAATCTAACAGACAGCCAGCTCAACATATAAGGAGGCTAGAAATAAAAGAAAAAAAAACTTTAATCATGAAATTGCTTGTTTTTTTGTTTTTGTTTTTTTTTCTGTTTAGTCTGTAAGTGGATACAGAAGCATGTCATACATTTGGGCAGCCCTTTTCACAACTGCAGGGTGTGTTTACAGTTTTCTTCTGATATATTGGTCAGGTTCTGATTGCTTCATACTACTTTGCACAACCTCATTTTCTTTTTGCAGGGTATGCCAAAGAGTTTATATTCCATCTTTAAACTTGGCATATATGCTGTATCTTTTACATGCACTTTGAAATTACCTCTCAGATTCCTGACTGTGCTTTACTGCTAGATGGAAGCACCCATAGTTGTTCACGCAGAACTACATTGCTGTCATTCTAGTACAAACTGAACAGTAGCAGTCCACGTAAGACAAACATTGTGTTTTGCTGCCACCTTGTGGTAGGACTAGTTTCACAGCTACATATTTTCCTACAGTTTGCTGAGAATCGTCATAAGTGTCCTACCTACCTCTGTACTTATTTGCTCAAGAGTTCTGGACAAAGCCGAACATAATCAGGGCAATGAAGGCCCCAAATCAGGGGCATTATTTCAAATGTTACTCTAAGTCACTTAAAACATTAATAGAACAACTTATTTTCATTCACATCAGAACCGCATCACATATAAAAATAATGTCTACCACTACAGACTGAAATCCTCAGTTGTTGTCTTTTGGCATTTCCATCTCGACATCCAACCTTCAACAAAGGCACACCCATTTATGCATGTCTTTCGAATGCCCACCCAACTGTGTGGAGGACATGCAGGCACCACACAGAAGGCATTCCCGCCGAGAATCGAACAGGCGAACCTCTTGCTGTGAGGCAATAATGCTACCGCTGCACTACCATGGAAGTGACTGTAATCCTCAGTACTTTACCAGAAAAAAAAAACAGTTTGTAAGGGATGGGACAAAAATATGACACAAAATCAAGGATATTCTTCAAAATGTGGGACATTTGAAAGGTATGTTGACCTACTATCTTTCAGTGTTCTTTTATGTGGTGATGACTTTACCATTTATCACTCATCTGCTTCACTTACAGCTATCAAATACTGCCATGAGAGGGGCTTTTCAATTACGGATTTCCTGGCTGGTGCTGGGAAAAATGATAATCTCATGACAATCAAATGCTCTGTCCATGCACTGCCACAGGAAGAAGAAGAATGATAGAGTGAAAGGGCATGACATATAAGATGGTATATGAGGGGCAAAAAAGCAGGGTTAGAAAGCGGGATGAGCAGTTTCACGAGTAAGTAAAACAAAAGTAAGTTAAGAAATTAAATCAAGAAAAAAATATTCTAGACATCCAGATGGCTGAGTTAGGAGGAAGGCAGAAGAGTAGGACAGGAGGATAAGAGCAGAACAGAAGTGATGAGATGTCCAGCATGTGGCATAAATAGACTGCACTCTAACTGGGACCCAGGACACCAAGGTTCAGGTAGCAAACCTGGGCACTGAAGGAGCTGACCAGTGGTGAGGGTGCAGGGAATGAGCAACTGAAAATGCTGACTTACCCATTCTAGGGGAGACAGCAAGTTTCCTGGCTCTAGAGTTGGTGAAGGCTGGGGTTCTAGATTAGGCAGACATAAGTGAAGGGCAAACAAAGGCAGATTGTCCACAGCGGAAGGTGTGCATGCATGCCATGTACTGTAATAATGTCACTACATACCTTATGCAGAGGAAAGATACAGGGTAGGAAAAAAAGGAGAAAAAGCTTTTCTTACTGTCAGGATGCATCACTGGGATGTCCCTATTTCCTGTCAGCCTTGCCATGGAGATTAAGGCAGGGCACCAGCACATGGGAGATGGTGAACGGTAGTAGGAAGCCAAAATAGGTGCAAAAAGGGAAAAATAAATACTGGTGGAATGCAACAAGAGTAATCATGTACGATAAATGATTAAAAAAATAGCATAAGAAGAGAGTCAGAGAATGGAAATAAATCAAGACTGCCTGGTAAAGTAAGAATTGATGCAAAAGTGGATAAGAGTTCAGATAGGCACTGAGTTGGAGAGTAAAGTTAGGCTGGTAATCAGCTATGATTGACAGCTCCCTTAACTACTATAATGCCCTGAGACAGCTCCTTGCACTACACTAATGCCCTGAGACAGCTCCCTGAGCTATACTAATGCCCTGAGGCAGCTCCCTGAGCTACACTAATGCCCTGAGACAGCTCCTTGCACTACACTAATGCCCTGAGACAGCTCCCTGAGCTATGCTAATGCCCTGAGACAGCTTTCTGAGCTACATTAATGCTGTAGTGCATGTACAAGCATAAGTGGTAGCACTCATGACATCCTACCTTGCAGCTATACTGCTGATAGAGTGTGCTCAGCAGGTGCATACTCAGTGGGTACAATGCCTAGTGCTCCTTCTAGGTGCCATCAAGAAGTGAAACTGAGCTGCCTTTCTCCCTCATCTCATAGTGGGCGAGCTAACAATGATTGTTTTCTTCTGTCCTCCCTGCCTGACCCCTTTATCATCTATGCTGATAACTGAACACAGGGCCCCTGGGTTGCAGTCAGAGTTTCATACCTCTGCACCGTGGGACCAGGCTGTTCTGTTTTGTTTTCAATGTCAAAGATGATATTTTGAGTTGTTGATTCTGTGCTGCTGTGTTTTCCCATACTATTACTAGCCAGGAATTCTATTTTTGACACACTTCTAAAGCGTAATATCATTGTCAATCTCAGCTGAAGTATACCAAATATTTCAGTAATTGCTCATGAGAACATGTCCTCCCCATGGTGGAGTGGCGTTCGAAAGACATGTGTGAATGGGCGTGCCTTCGTTGAAGGTTGGACGTCGGGCTGGCACCTCGGCACCATAAAAATCAACTGCCAATCATTAGCAGACCGGAGTTCTGCTGTGGCGACCCCTAACTGGGAAAAGCTGAAAGAAAAACAACAAGCTCATGAGAACATCCAGTTCTTTACATACCTAAATGTCCTGCCCCACCTTCCTGTCCTGCTTCAATTTCCTGTCTGTATGATTCCATGTGTCCCAAATCTTAGAACCAAAATGCCCAATCATTATAGACTTTTTTGTAAATAATTTTAAGATGCCTATGGCCACAAGGGGATCCTTATTTTTCAATTAGAGTACAGTACTTCTCTTCTGAAATAATTGTCTCAGCGGTATCTGCATGACCTGCAAATTTTAAATAAGATGTGCCACCTGGGTGCAAATGTCACAACATTACCCTTAAACATAGTGTATGTCTGTCTGTCTGTCTGTCAAGGACAGGCAGCAGATCTTCTGCTCTGCACCAGGTTTACAAACCTTATCTTCTTGAATTCTGCATTCCTGTTTTCAGGGGCAATTCTATCAGAGAGGGCCACTATCACTTGAACACTAATGCCTCATTAGACCCAGAACAAATCTCTTCAGAGGATGATGCAGCTTTTGCATATAACAGATCCTCGTACTTGGGTTAATGTCTCACCCTTGAACAGAGGTATGGCAACCTACTAGAAATTAGAAGTAGGCTTCTAAACTTCTTCTCAGGCAGGCTTACCCATTATGTTCTCCCAACAATCACATTAAGGTGCCTTGTCCTCAGTGTTTGCAGCCATAATATGGAATGTCTTTATCTGAATTTACTTGCATCACTTTGCTTATATGGCCTGCACCATACATTGGTTTGTGCTGCACCTGGTCTATTGATTTTATGTAAGAAACATACAACACACAGCACTCCTCTTCCTTCTCAATAGGCCTCACATTACTCATATGATAATTAGATGCACCAGTCAATTGCCTTGATGTTTATCAGATATTTGATAATCTTTCTTTCCATGCTCTTTTGTCACCTTAATTTCACTTTTCTTAGCTACCAAGACTCTAGAATGTATTGCTTCCATTCACCACACTTGTATTCTACCTTTTACCAAAAGCCTTATTCTTGTCCTCCCGTTTTTGCCACATCTTTGGTATAAATACTTTATCCTCCTACTCATCCCCTTTTTTAATAAAGTTTCAACATCTTTAAACTTAGCATTTTCTGTCAGTATCTCCTTCTTGCCAACCGGTAAGTCTGAACATTATTTTATTTTAATTTATATCATATATACTTAGGAACTGTAGTGTATTACTCATGCGGTGTTCTTAGACTAGTTTATATGCATGCTTGGGAATAGTGTGTATTTCATTATCTGCCCACTATTTTATGGCATACTTGGAGATGGATAATTTTTTTCGTATTCACTCAGTTCATTTCCCAGCTGAGTTGGTGTGTGTGTGTGTGTGTGTGTGTGTGTGTGTGTGTGTGTGTGTGTGTGTGTGTGTGTGTGTGTGTGTGTGTGTGTGTGTGCGCATGTATGTGGAGTCTGTGTGCCCTCTTTATCCACATCGAATTTCATTAGATGTCCAGGTTTCTTCCAATATCCTAAAGACGTTGGGAGGTGAAATGATGAGCTGCATGTTTTCTTTGATTCTATATGCAGTGTAAGTATACATGCCTGTATGTTTTCTGCCATAGACTAGCATCTCATCTAGGATGGATTCCTTATCTTACAGTCTATGAAAGCCGGGGCAGGCTCTGATTGTACTATGGCCATGTACAGTGAATATAAGAAAATTAATGAACATATTACTCCATCTTTTTCTATCTATGGTCCAAGCTGTGGCTAAAATGGGTCAGTTTATGGAACAGTTTGCTTAACACAATTAAGAAATAAGCAATAAATAAATAAGTGTTGTCCTTAAAAACATTGTTTGTTTTCTTCTTATGTACTCAGAATGACACTGCAAACTAAACAATGTTGTAAAATGCTCTACAAAACTGCTTTAATATCAGCTGAACAGCATATTGGAGAGCGGTAACAAGCTGGGGCTGCTGCTCTAAAGAGTAAAAAGATTGGAAATGATCCAAAGACAAAATGGAATGTGAGGTACAAGAATGCAGGTGAATGACCCATTAACCATATGAAATAAGGAACCCTAGCACAAAAGAATGTGAGACCTTTAGAATAGGCCATTCCAAGGCCTTTTGAAATACTGGGTCCTAGAATTTTGTGCAATAAGGCTTCCACAAAATTTTGGTGCAATTTCCTTAAAACATATTTAGGTGTCTCTGAAAAATGTGCATTGAGAAATTATCCTACCTCTATTTCATGAAGTAACCAGCTCTTCTTTTAACAACTACATTGTGAATACATAACCACATTTCTTATAATTCTTTCCACAAATGAGTCTTTCATTATATTGCAAATATAAATCCATCACTTAAACTTTTACTCCCTGAAATTCCACAAAACTAACAACAACTTGTACCTACAACAACTTAATTACCTTCTTACAAATATAATTCTACATTGCATCCTAGACAAACTTGACTGTAAACTGCTATTCTAGTTACATATTAAGCTTTAATACGTCTATAACTATAACTGTAAGTAATATTGCATTAAAGTTAAATGGTATATTTCTGTAATACAATGCAATGTGTAAACACAACTGTAAATTGTCAAAATGTTTGTACTTTATGTGGAGCTTTTCTCCCCGGGCCTCTGCTGAAAATGGGTTTCTGACCCAGTCGGACTTTCCCAGTCAACAAATGTCAATAAATAAATAAAATAAATATATAGCATGCATATACATGCTTTAGCTCAGCTGTGTTGATTAGCTCCATTTCTATCTAAAGCAACTCAACTTAAAGTAAATGGTGACATACATCCCAATCCAGGCCCTCAACCCCCACAACAAACAGACCTTCCACCCAACAACATCGCCTCACAGAACATCAGTAAGCTAACACACAACACCTCTAATTTTCTAATCTTAAACATGAACATGAGAAGCATCTTGAATTAAGTACAAGAATTTCTCACAACCCCTGCCTTATACTATCCAGATATAACAGTCTTAACAGAAACATGGCTCAAACCCCACATAAACAATTCCAAAATCCTAGCACAGGGCTATAACATACACAGACTTGGCAGGTTACACAAGCATGGAGGAGGCATAGCCATTATGTACAAAGGCACTTAAAATGGTGCTCCTTGAACACAAACCCGACCTCTTAAATTCTGAAATATTAATCTCCTGTCTCCAACTCAACTCCAACAAATACATTATAATAATAAGAACGTACATCCCCCCCAGGGAACAACTCTTCCATAACTGAAACCTAACCCTGCTGGTTAGGAAGCTATTATAATGGGAGATTTTAACCTGGATTGGCACACATGCTGTTCAGAAAATCCTTCCATCTTCATTAACCTCTGTGGATTCTCCCAAATAATACTCTCCCCAACCAGAATCACTAAACATGGTAACAAGCAATCAGTCCTAGACTGGACACTAATAAATAGACCCTACCTCTGTCACCACTCAGGTTGCCTCCCAGACAGCTTTAGTGACCATCTACCCACCTACCTACTTAGGCACCGGATATGTACTCCAAAAAACGTCAGATATAAGCACATCCACAACAAAAGAAATGTCTCGCCTGAAATATTTAAATCCCTCCTACAACAATGTGACTGGATCCCACAAAACACCTCCACTTAGATTCTACAGTTCAATATTTCAACAATACATTTCTTCATATTCTAAATAGTCTAGCACCCCTTAGGAAGATCTGTGTTAAATCTAGACATCTACCCTGGCTATCTCAGGTCACCAAGCAACTCCTCAAATGGAGAGAGACAACCTGGTCTCAGTACTAAGAGACCTAAAACCAAGCTTGTCTTGCCACCTATTGACAATTAAGAAACCTATCTAGAAAACAAATCAAGAATGACAAAAAGTTATATTATACCACAATCCAACAAAAACACCAAAATAACCTCCAAAAATCCTGTGGAGCCATAAAACAACTTCTTAAACCTGGTCAGTCCTCAACTCCATCCCCCACCACCTCAAACAACACAGATAGCATAGCTACCCAATTTAATTCAAACTTCATCAACTCGATAATATCCTTCATCAGTAATGACAGTAATACCTCCCAGTTGTTCCTACAGAATCAGCACCATGCCTCAACTCCTTTTCTATTAAACCAATGCAAACTAACTACATCAAAAAACTTCTAAATACACTAAAGCCAACTTCCCTCACTGCTGACCTACTCCCAAATGATTTTCTCAGACTGGCAGCAGATGCCATCTCTTATCTCATCTCTCTCCTAACCGGTCTGTTTAGAGTAATATATACCCAAACTCTGGAAAATTTCATATATATCACCCCCCTACATAAAGGCAGCTCCGCAAACGATTTTTTTAAATTACAGACCAACAGACATTTTCACAAATCTCATAAAATCTGACAAACAAATTAGAGGCCTACTCCCATAAAATAGCCAGATTTGCTACAAACTTTCCCTACAGATCACACAACTGCTCTGCACTCCGCCAACTTAACTGGATTGAACTACCCAATCTACTCTCATTTAACCAATTAACTATAGTCCGCTCAATCATTCACCAACCTGAAAACTTCCCCGCACTCAAAGATTTAATTCAGCCATACACTAACTGTAGAATACTGAGATACTCTGATAAACTCCTACTAAAAGTCACTAAGGCCAACAGCAGCTTCGGGGACTCCCTACTAATCAACCAGATATCCAAAAATTGGAATTCCCTCCCTCAACACATACAAAATACCACATGTACTTCCAAGTTTAAGGTATTTCTTAGCGATCACCTTGCCAACAACTGTCTATGCTCCTGTACTACTCCTGGATGACCTTACTACACTTTCTCTCTTTGTAGCCCAAACCCTCTCTTCACACACTGAACCTTACTACTCCAAGTCCACTCTGTCTTCTTTCCCACCACTCTAATTCCTTGTCTTCCAACATCCTTTTTTCTTCCTAAATGCAATTTCCCCCTATATTTTGCATTACATAATCCCAGGACCCAAATAAATTAACTGTTGTGAAATAAGTTTATTTTATTGTAAACATATTCTGCTATTTAAAAACACCCTGCTGTAGTTTTGTTTTTTCTCTAGACACTGTAATTTCACTACATTGCATGTATTATTTTTTATTATTATCTTTCCAGCTGTCACCTTACATTGTTAATCTTACGTTAGTTATCAACCATTTCTGCATTGTTTAAACTCTTGATGTGGAGCTTTCCTCCCCTGGCCTGTGCTGAAAATGGGCTCCTGGCCCATTTGGACATCCCCAGTAAACAAATGTAAAATAAATAAAATATATAAAATCTGTCCCTATGTTTGGGCCTTTGTCCTCCCATTAGTTCAGGCTCTGTCCAGATTTCCTGGGATAAGAGGTTGAGGGGTATGCTGCCACACTTAATCCATCAGTCAATATGTTAGTAAGAAATGTAGTGTTCATGGAAATGATGGACATGGGATGTTAGCTTAAATATGACATAAGCTGGTTACATGGCTTCATCATTAGGATATCGTGGGAATCAGATATAGCTGACTGTACTCTGTTACAAAGGATAAGAAAATACATCTGTGATGACCTGTGTTATTTTGTCACTCACAATCAGAAGGAAACCTCTTAAGGTACCACTGGACATTGGTAAAGGAGGTCTAACTATGATCCTTCTAAAGTTATCAGCTATAACAGGATTCCTAATGTCCTGGAGAAATTTATTTTTTTATCATAAAAAGCAATAATATCAGAGTTGTACATGCAACTAAATTAGGAATAGAAACATTTAGAACCAAGACAATTGCGTAGTTACCGTGCAACCCAAACCAGCACAAATAACCATTAGAACAGGGGTTCACATAGCTTCAACTCCCAAGCTCAAAGACCACAATAACAAAGTTCGAAACACCAAGTTGTAATTAGTATAGTTGCAAATACATAAACACAAAGTCCACTGCTGGTGGATGAAAGTGCTCACTGTTTATGTATTTGCAACTATACTGATTAAAAAGATGTTTCTAACTTTGCTGTTGTGGTCTTTGGGCTTGAGAGCTGAGCCTACGTGAACCCCTGTTCTAATAGGAATATAAACATTCTAATACTTTTTCCAAATGTTTTGTGTTTCTAATACTATAACAGGAATGGACCCCATTCCTGAGTCAGGGCATGATTGGAATTCATGAAGTAAGCATTACTTTAGCCTTTTGTGTTTGTGGAGAGTGCTCTTCTGAACAACCACAATGTACCCAGAATTGCCTAATTTTTCAGTTCGTATGGAGTCACATGTAGTAGTATCAAATTGAAATAATACTGAGAATTCTTTTTTCTTAGCTGTGTTGCTCCTACTGCTGTTGGAACTACTTGTTTGTCTTTATCCCATGTTGCTGTAATTTCTGCTTGCATACACTGCTATTTTCGGATCTAGTGTCTCTCGGTGCATAGCATACTATTATTGGTGGGGAGGAGCTATTTAAATTAGTAATTTTACTTTTTTCCCTTTTTTTCTTTCACTAACACATCTGATATTCTTGTTTCTACTTTCCTAAATATTGGTAGTGGATGATCAGAATTTCTTGATTTTCAGTGATTCTTTGTGTTTCATGTTTTTAGTGCTTCTGATCTGCTTACATTTGTAATATTTACAAAGTCCCCAAATGCAACATTCTTGCCACATTGTTGTGTCTGACAATATATAAATCTTCAGCCTTGATTGTATCCTAGCCAGCAACAAGGCATGCAAACATTTCTAGTTCTGCATTACAGAACCTGCATTTGTTTGTATCTCCCACCTTTCTATACACTTCATAAACGGATGTGTATGTAGCCCGCTGTCTTGAGCTGCCATTATTAATCTTTCATTTTTTGGTTTAAATTCGCCTCTTTATACGCATTATTGTATCAAATCTTGACCTGCCTGTGACTGCTGCAGGAATTCTCTGTACTCGCTAATATAATTGTGAATGTTCTGATTTTCTTTCCCTTCTGGTCATGTTCTTTTTATTATTTCTTTTGTTTTCTGGCACTTTCTGTAGCTGCCTGATTTTTACCTACTTCTGGTGCAGCTTCCATTTCCGCTCCTTTCCAAAATGCTTCTCCTAATGTAAGCAATGATGTTATCTTAAATGTATTTTTTTCATGGTTTAGGACTTTCACCATGATTGAATCTGATGATGTTGACAAATAAGTATGCAGTCCCACTATTGAAGACCTTTACATATAATCATTTTCAAGAAGGCCCATACCTCCTTTAGACTGAGAGATATGTAACCTTGCCATGCAGTGTTTTTTTTTATATATCAGTTGATAGGCATGAAGCATGTCATTGTTTTCTTCTTCAAATGAGCCAATGCTTTTTGTGGCCAGTGAGTAATACCAAAGTTGTAAGTTAGAACAGGATAATTAAGCTATTTTACAGCGTGAACTTTATTCCTAGATATCGGAGCAGTGTTTGATATTAGCTTTAGTTTTCTGAAGTATTTCTCACTGATTTGTTCATTATATAAGTAATGAAATCAGTTTTGGAAAGGATTACAAACAGAATTGTTATGTATTCATAAGGCTTTAGTCTACTCCCAAATATTTATGTACACCCTCCTGTTCATCTTCCTTTATATCATATTCCTGTCACAGGCTAATATTTTGGGTGCTTTAGTTTTCCTGCAAGTTGCTTTTGCACATTTATCAAGACCAAATGCCATTCTTACATCACCCAAGGAAGTATTAACCATTTGCAGTTGTGTTTTTAAGTGCTTATTTGATGAGCTATACAATTTTAAATAATCCATAAAAGTAGGTGAGATATCTTTGAACAAGGTTATTTTTTGGAAGTTAAGGTGTAACCATTACCTAGTCTGCTAAGTAAGCAGCTTAACAGGATCGAAGTGAGACAAAACAGCAGTGGTGACAAAGACTCACCCTGAAATATCCCCCTCTGTATTTTTTTCCCTGGGATAGTAATTTGCCTTTTGTCATGACTCACTTATAAAGTGTCTTGCCACTGCTTCATTGTCACTGCTATGTAATTGATCAGTGTAGGGCATATCTTACACATCTTTAAGGATTCCATAATCAAAGAATATGGAGTGTTGTCAAATGTTCATTTCAGCTCTCTCCATACCAGACTTATATTCTTCCCCTTTATGCAGCTCATTGTTATGGCTTTAATGAACAACAGCTGATCTTTTGTTCAATATGATTTTCTTGTTTTACCTTTCTGTTTTATTGACATGAGTGTTTTAAGTGTCTATACAATCTGTCCCCATCAATTTCAGTATAAACATTGTATATTGCTGTAAGGGAAGTTACTGGTCTGTAGTTCTTAGGATGGCTTGCAGGTTTGCTCTTAAGCAGGAGTATATTTTTTCCCATTATTAACCAGGTTGATGTCTGTTTGGTATGTGCATATGGGTATGTTTTAATCAAGGCTAAATATTTATGTAAATATATTATCTTTAGACAGAAGTGAGGTACTGCATCTACACTAGAGATTTTACATTTAGCAGCTTTTCTCAGTTTTGTCTCAATTTCCCTGACTGCTGCTTCATTCCATTTCGCATCCTCTATATTAGATCTTCTTTCTGCTTCTGTTAACTCTTCTGTCTATGAGGCATTTTGGTTATGTTCAACAAGGTCTTCATAAATGACTCGCCATCATGTGCTGCTTTCTCTTTTGGTGGTGTTACAATTACTGTTGCTTTGTTTCCCAATTCTACTGGGTCATCAGCGAACTGATTACTTTTTACTTACCCTTTATATGTGTACATATATCTTCTAAGATTTTTCTGCTTGTGTTGATATTTTTATTTTATTATTGTAGATGCAGTGTTTGGTAAATCCTGATTTGTGTTGATATTGAGTGTTACTTTTACCAACTCTGTCTTCTAAGAATGTTGATGGCCTACTTCCTTTTCGGTATTCTTCTAATAGCGACCCTTTTTGTCTTAGTTGTGTTATTGTCTTCGTTACTCAGTGCTTCCGTGACAACTTCTACATGCTGTCCTCCTTTCCTTTTCTTAGTTATGTTGTGCTTTTGTGGAAATAATTTACTTATTAGTTTAGATACACAGGAGCTGTTTATTGCTTTTATATCACATGAATCTGTCTTAATAGTTCTAATTACTGCATTCATCTTTTTAAATGTCTTATTCTAACATTTTGCATTTTACTCACATTTTCTGATCTCCTTTTTTTCATCTGTTTTCAAGTGTCTGTCCATTTCTGTTAAATCAAGCAAGTCTTCCCTTCAATTATTTTCTTCTAGACTGAGAACATCCTCTCTGCTCTCTTTTTTCTGTATTTTCCTTTGCTGTGCAATTCTAACTGGACTTTCATGCAAACCTTCTACAGAAGTTTCCAAAATATCATCCTATGGTGTATCTTCTAAATGCATCATGCTCCCTCTGCTACCCCACCACCACCACCATCTTTATCCAGCATGTTGTAATGCTGCTTTTATCGCAGTTTCCAAACTTAATCCTTCACAGTTAGTCTATCACTTCAAGTCCTATTTGTTACTCTCCTGCATATCTAAACTAAATTTTGTCAATTACATTGCATTTGTGTGACCTTATTTTTGCTGTTGTGAAATTGACTATATTCAGGTGTATTTACCTGTATTTGTCTTCAAATACACTTTGAGATGTACTTTTCTTACTGATTACTATGGCTTTCTTCTATGCAGAAATATTGGGCCGTATCAGGTCTGTTTTTCATGTCCATGCTTCTTTTTTTCTGATAATTTCACTTTTTTTGTTCTTGATTTTGTAGCACTTCCTCAGTTGCACCCCTCAGTTATGATGGTGACCTAATGTGGAATGAAATTCTAAAGCTGTCCTTGAGAAAATATTACTTAGATTTTGCATGCTAGATGATAGCTAAAAGAGTCCCCTGTGTATTAAACAATGTGCTCTCACTTTTTATTAAAGCAATTCACCTTTATTAGTCATACCAGATAAACCCTGAAAATCCACACACTATCTTACCAACCTTATGCACAACTGTATGAAAAGCCACAGCTAATGACAATGAACTAAATGAAGTCACAAGACTAATCAGTTTAAAGGCAATCATATATTTACACTACTGCTACACTTTGTTCATTCTTTATCCAGTGTCTTTTTTCTTGCATATCATATAAGTGTACATTTCCTCACCTCTGGAACAGAATTAATATTAACCAATTCA
Organism: Protopterus annectens; assembly: GCF_019279795.1. Classification (NCBI taxonomy): domain Eukaryota; kingdom Metazoa; phylum Chordata; order Ceratodontiformes; family Protopteridae; genus Protopterus; species Protopterus annectens. The sequence goes on along the minus strand of NC_056749.1, from coordinate 535,193,926 downwards.
ATATTTATTCTTTGCTGATTAAGTGTAAATAAGTCTTCTTTGAAATTCTTGTATAACTACATTTGATTGAATTTTTTAACTAGTATAAATGAATCTATTTCAGTTATATACTATGCATTTACTTTGTACATAATTGGTCTTGGAGCTTTTCTCCTGTGCCCCCGGTTTAAATGGGCATCTGGTCCCAGTACGATTTCCTGATGAACAAAAACAAATATTTTTTTTGTCATATCAGCACTGAACATAAACACATATGCAAACTGGAAGCATTCATTTTCTTAAATACCAAAACTTTTTCAAATGGAGTAGCATAAAAGTTCTTTCACATTCTTAGAGCTCATGATACCCTAGCTTCTATCATATCCAGTCACAGAAGTTCTGTATCTTTCTACCAAAAATCTACATTTTTATGCAGTTTTCTTTTCACTAAATTCTTTATCCTTCCCTCTTCACAGAAACTCTCTCATGGAGACCTCCTTCTCTCAGAATCCAGTCAAGCCCAATTCCTAAGGTGGAAAGGTGGGAAAGAAAAAAGTAATTAAAGCTGCTTATTCTTATCCCAATGGATTCAAGCACTTTAGCCTGATCTCAGTGCATACATAACAAAATGTATTTTGCTTCTGTTCAACCTTCCTATATGCTCTGAATCAGATTTCAGACATCAGTTGTCCATTCTGTTGCTATGATGACACAATTTAATGCTGAATTCCATTTTTTTTGTTCCCTCCATCACTCTTAACCACAGTAAGTATTCCACTCTCTGTCACTATCAGTCGTTTGAGTTTTATATACCTCTATAAAATGGCTGCCGCTACCCTTGTGTTACATACACACACAAACACACACACACACACACACACAAACACACACACACACACACACATATATATATATATATATATATATATATATATATATACATATATATATATATATATATATATATATATATATATATAGGTTTGCTATCATTATGTCGACGCGTGCATTTGCGGGTTATGAAGTATTCGAACATCAGATGTTCGAATACTTCATATTACGGCAGGTGACATGAGCGAAGGTTTGCATTGCGAATTAACCGTGCATTCACAATTCTAACTTTTGGTCATAGGAGGGGATCGCGGTACAGTGCGGTTAGGGAAATGCATCCCTTTCCTCACTGTAGTGCGATCTTGGAGTTGGAATATTAAGTTGGGGGGTGTGGGGGGCACAGCCCCCACAGGGCGCAGCCCCTGCATAACTGTGTGTTCGGTTAGGTAGGTAGGTGATTATGGGAAGGGTGGGCATGCTGTGTATTGCCGTAAATGTCGCAAGCGACATTTTTGACAATACACCCTTGTTTTCGAGTTTACTATTATTTGAAAATGTTCATTTTCGATGCATAAATTCAAAAATAAAGACATTATTTATTTTTACTTTCGAATTTATGATAGTAAACCATATATATATATATATATATATATATATATATATATATATATATTCATGTATCTGTATATATATATATATATATATATATATATATATATATACACATATACAGAAGTTTATATACAACACTTATTCTGCTGTGTTAACATTTTAACAAGGCACCCTCCAGCTTGCAATCAGCCTCTTGCCTTACCCATCTAGGAGGCACCACTAAAGTAATTAGGATCGCCTGCACATAATCACTTAAAATAAACCTCTCCTCACCAACTCATTCAAGCATGCTGTGAATTTTCATCTCAGTCTGTTTCTTGTCTGCATTCTTCTCAAACAAGTTTACCTGGTATATCTATCAAAATAACACATAGGAGATAGCAGCATGTTCTGATAAACTAAATAAGAACTCTAGTCATTTGAAGGCTAATTATATCAAATAAAAAAACTATATTCCTAATACCATGCAAACTTTGTCATTCTTTTAAAACTACAAAGCAAATAAGCATGTCTTACCACTGAAACTTCATACAGCTCAAGAAATAATCAGTGCAATTTTTCACTCACATAAACACCTCATTCAGTCTGGTTTGTGATTCTAATGCACCAGTAGTGCCTACACAGGACAGGATTGCAATGAATTTGTAAACAAACTAGAGGGAAAGCCTGTTGCTTCAGTTTAGTCTGACCTACCTAGGTTAAAACTTAGATTAGCAACTGACATGTTATCAGTCCTAATCTGCATATACCTGAAATTAATGGTGCTGCTGTCTGAGCACAATGACCACAAAATTCTTTTGAATCGCCTCCTCGGCTATATATTGGTTCATGGGTAAGTATAAGATTAGCTTCCCTTTTGGTCCATTTTATGCCTAGCCAATTTCCCATTTTGTGCTTGAAATAACCTATCCCATTTGGTTGTAGGTTGACCTTACCCATCCCATGGTCGACCCCTAATGAGAATGACTGGGATCATACTATGGATGATTTGAGGGGACCCATCCATTGAATATAGCATTTAGGAGCTGCCTCTGTGCATTAGTGGTTCAGTGGACAGTCCTAGAGTAAATTCTCTGTTTCCCATCCACAGATCTAAGTTATGCTTGAATATGGACAGGTATGATCTTTGTTTTATGTGAATAGGGAGTCTGTCCATAGCAGAGGTATCCGCTGCCAGTTATACCTGTCCCTCCAAACCATTCTGTTGATGTTGCAGAAGAGGTTTAGATCCTTAGACTGAGTATTTCTGATGTTATTTGACTTGCTGATGTGTATTAAATCCATCAGTATTGGGTCGGAGGATGCCTTGTGTGCCAGATACAGGTCACTTCTTAGCAGTCTGTAGGATACCAAGTATAGCTACAGTGCTTTGAGTCAGTCCATGTAGAACATGTTGTTTGGGAATTGTATCCTTTTAGTAAGGTATTTCTGTGGGCATTCCAGTTGTTGCATGTGTATGGACAGATACATGCCAAAGGGGGCATTATATTCAATGACTGGCCTGATGAGGGCTGAGTAAAGGGAGGCAATGACATTCCTAGATAAAGACACAGTTCCTTTATTTATAAGCTGTGCAATATAGAAGGACTTTCTTAAAACAATAGACCCATGTTGATTAAAAGTTAGGTCACTGTCCGCATATGTTCTCAAATCTCATACGACTGGGCCCAGTCTTAGGGACGTATTGATAATGTGGTGGTTCCCTGAGGTGTTGACTTCCCAAAGGATGCAATAATGCATTTTTTGGCATTTAGTTTCAGTCCATGATTTTGGCACCAATTATTTATTTGGGACAAACCTTCCTGCAGGATGGCTATGTCTTCTGGGGATTCAATGACTGCTCTTAGCTTGCAGTCATCTGTAGACTTACTCAGACGGAGCACTTTGGTATTGGCTTTTACTTCAGAAAAGTAGATGCCCAACAGGAGAGGTCCCAGTACAGAACCCTAATATTAAGAATTAATATTAATTAATACTAATTAATTAATATCAATATTAAGAATTTGAAAGTCAAACAGTTGTATTTTAAGTGCAGTAACATTTATCCACCTCAGAATTAAATCTGTTTTCTGTCCCATTTAATTCATTATGATATAACATGTATAACTATATTTACAGGTACACTTCAGCTCAAGAAAATAGTTTCCTTTGTCCTGAAACTAAACTTTCCATTTAGTCCACCTGACAAGGAATGGACCCATCTCTATTCTAACCATGTATTTTTTAATGATTCTTAACACTTTAAATTATTACATGTGAGAAGATGTACCCCTGTGATAAGAAGTTAAGCAAATAAAAATTTAATTCCATTAATTTTAGTATCATTAACAAAGTTCCATTTTCTATACACTTGTGCCATTTCTGGTATTTATCATAGCCATCACATTAACCCTCACTAATGGAAATCAACTGTAATTCAGCTCTTTGTATAAACTAAAAGGCATACTTATGGAACACTGGTTATGCCCTGATTAAAGACAACAAATGGTGTGTACAATCAATTCATATCTTTGCAGTACATTTCTAAGGTCACATTCACTGATATTGAGATGTAACTGTTGGAAAGTAAAGCCACCTATAAAAACATTTTGTTAAACAGACAAATCTATGGTCCATTATTTCCAAACCCCTGCAATAATGCTTTATTAAACAAATATATGTCTACTCTGTCTCAAGCTGATTAGCCAAATCTCCCTTTATACATATTTGTCCCTTTGGGTCTATATTAGATAACCGAAATGATAAAAGAGTGAACGGTCTTTTACTGACACATAAAACACGAACTCACTAAATACTGAAGTTACGGAACAGTGATTTTTTTTTTCCAGGGAAAAAAAATTGCTGGGCCGTTCTCGAGACTTTGCCATTTCCTACACTGTGGTGCGATGTCAGAGTTGGCATATTTAAGTAGGGGGGGTACAGCCCCCACTTTATTTTGTGTCTCAAGTTTTTTTTTTTTTTTTTTTTGGAACACGCTGTTCCGTAACTTTGGTGTTTAGTGAGTTTGTGTTTTATGTGTCGGCAAAAGAGCATTCGCTCTTTTATCATTTCAGTTATCTAATCTAAACCAGTCCCTTTCCCTACATCTATTATTTACCAATTATAACATTAGGTTATCTCTAATGAAGTACACCTACCTATTCACACATTTCCCCCAACACATGTCATACCTTGTTTAAAAGCCATTGATTGCAGCTTTTAATTACTGAATAGAATGTAAAACACATTTTTACAGCTTTGGTTATACCTTGATTAAAGTCAGTAAACAGTTTTTGCAAAACCCCTCCATAACTTCCTCTTGTATTTGTAAGGTTGATGCTTATTGCTATTAAAATAGCTTTCAAAGAGCAAAACTCAAAACAATTCCATATTTTATCTGCATAAATCAGTTGTAGCCCATTGTATTAGCATTTTATTAATAAAACATATAACTATAAAAAAAATTTCACCAAGGCACAAGAAATACTGAAAACATGCAAAAGGTGCCAAGGGATACGAAGACCATCAGCCAAGTGACTGTGAAGGGTGTTTATGGTGACCAAACTTGAGAGGAAGAGTTTTTTTTAGAATTCAGGGCTTCCTTCATTAAGAGGGAGCTACTCGGAGAGTTTCACAAGTTTTGCACTTGTTTCTGAACTATTTCTGTAGGAGTCCGCATCTGATGAAGTTTGTGATGAACGAAAACATATTGTATTTGTGAAGCGTTAATGTGCTTGTAGAACGTCTGTTTTGGTTGAATAAACACCCTTCACTGTCACTTGGCTGGTGGTCTTTGTATCCCTTGAAACATATAACTATACTACCAACTGTCATTGACAAAGTCCACTTTTCTTATATACTGGCCCCTTTTTTGCATATATCCAGCCTTTATTATGCTTATTATAGTAACATTCACTAAATAAAAATCAGCTACACATTTTATATATTATTTACAATAAAAAACACATTTCCCACAACACTGGTTATACCTTACTTAATAGCAGTGATAATTTGTGTAGTGGCCCATGTACAACTTCCCCATATCCATGTAAACAAATCACTTACACAATGTAAGTCACATATAAGCCACTGTAATAACACTTTGTTAACAAGGCAACCCTATATGTCCATTCTTTCCACTGTCATTAACAAACTTCCATTTTCTGCATAGTTATCCATTTTGCAACTTATATACTCAACAGTAGACTCTCTGCTCGATTATTTAGGTCACGTAGTTAAATATGCTTTCTCCCGCCAATGTTAACCAACAAATGTAAACGTGTGTTCTCACCCTTTTCCATCTTAATCAGTCATCTCTTCAGAATCATCCCATTTTTCCTAAACTTACTGAGTCTACTACTTTAGGAGTACTGAATTATTCCATTTTTTATATCAATATCAATACTTTTAGGTAGCTTTTTCATCTTACTCATTAACAATTTTGGAACACCTGCATCTCTCTTCTCTTACTTCCAGTCCTCTGCATATACAACTAACAATCCTGATAATTGTCTTATATCATTTAAAATTCTTCCCGGTGCATGCCCATCCTTTACGTTAACTTGTATCATCTTCATTTTGTTAACATTACCTTCTTCAAGTCAAGCCATAGCCTCTCAGCCAACCTCAGTCTTCATTTCTTTCTTCAGAATCACTTCTTCTCAGCTTTACCCTACTTCTTTTGCATCATGATATGCATGACAGTTTAAAACTATGACACTGTCACATTAATTTGAATTAACAACTTAATAAAAACAAAACTGTATTACATTTCACTAAATGGTTTGATCAAAAGAGTCATTCAGTTATCTAAACCAACACGAGATTCACAAAATATTGGGCCTTTATTTTATGGGTTCTGTACTAACTAAGCATTTTGCACTGAAAAATTTGATTCAACTTTCAAAAACTGCAGATTCTGGTTTGTGCTCGAGTGATGTTCTATGCACTTTTTTCTCTAAAGTCAATTAAGCCAGAAGGTGAATTAGCTGAAGAATTCAATGAAGAACAATTTGAAAATGGTTCATTATGATATAGGATCAGAGTATGAACTACACCTCCCTTAATAATAGGGGCAAATTTGTTTTTTTTTCCTACTTTCAGAGTTGGAATATAATTTATAGAAGTGCCTAGTTGCTCAAAACGTTATAATATGACCCATGTTTTATTGAAAATGGAATGTGTGCCAGCACTCTTAGTTGGATTCCATGTTCTTTGCATACTGAGAGCTTGCCTGTTTTGCAAATAACAGTGAGCTTGAAGCTAGATAAGGCAGAGGGATGCAGGGAGCAGTTACAAAATCTCTGCATTCCCATGTAAAGTGGTTTTAATGACTCATGATTCTTCATTGAACAATATTTGTTTGTGATTTTTTTGTCAATCACCTTTGAAGAAAATTTGTGATATGAATTAATTTTAGGGTCATTCACTTTTACACAATTGAGTCACGCTCTCCCTGTAATTTAAAACTGAGAAGCAACAAATCTATCTTTAATGATTGGGAAAATATATCAAGGACACCAGTATAGTAACAGCTATGATCTGACATGACTACAACATGTGACTACTTTACATTTCCCACTAAGTGTGTCTACCCTCATCTGCAGCCCATTGTAAAGCAATCCAACCACACATGAAGGTTGCATGAAAACAAAGGACAGTTATACATTTTCCCAGAATTAGTGGATTCAGAAGATCCTACACCCAATCATTTAATCACAGCTGTCTTGAAAAACATAACTCATTGCTTAATGGGGAAAATATGTCCTTATGACTATCAATGTGCTCACAAAGGCCTAGGAATCAGAGACTAGGAGACTATATCATTTAGTGTGTCTAGAAGAACTCTATCAGTCCTATAAAGTCCTAGAGTTGATAGAAGTGTTGTTAAACATTATTACATAACTTATTATTACTGAAGTACTGAACCAAGGGGATAAGAATACAGCCTATCTATTTGATTAGGAAAGAACAGAAAGACACAATGACCTAATTACCATAAGAATATCAGCATAAGCACTTAATTGCAATTCAAACACACCATTAACTCTACTTCTGTTACCATTCTCACTCTCACCTCTCCTCTCTACACCTAATATATGACCTTTTCATTCTGCTACCTTTTCCTTCTTCTCCCTCCCTTTCCCCTCCCCCACTTTCCAAACCATTAATGTGTATACTGTAAATGTACAAACAACTAATGGAGGTATTTAAGGTTACTGTACTAGCAATCCATTGTTTAACCAAGTTATGTATGCTACTCTTGACAATGCATGGTGGATTTCTGTACTTTCTGTATTCACTCAGGCTGAACCTGAAAATGCTCCAACAGGATCAGAGTTCTACCCTTTTAAATAAATAAAATGAAATAAAGTAGAAAAAAGCCTGAGTTGTTTCCCTATGGCTATTATGGATATTTCTATCGAACATTTTACAACACGTTTCCTAGCAGAAGAGTCCTTGAATTAACATAAATATTGTGGTGGCTTTTCTTAAATTTCCAATCGCATTTCTCTTGGGAAAAATAATAATAATGCTGGTTTAGTGGAAGAAATATCAATGTCAACTGTGAAATTATTAAAAGATAATGAAAAAAAAGCTTCAAGTCCGAATGGAATGTAGGATAGATGGTAACAGACCCTCGTGACAGTGCCATGCCCAGTTATATAGGAGTTCCTTTGGTAGATTGTTACAGGGCCACATTTCCAGAATAAATTAATCTGTCCCTGCACTACCTATCTGAAAAGAAAAATCTCAGTCTGCTAGAATGTGCAAATTATTCTCCACCCTCAATTATGCAAATGAGTATAAATATATGTTCTAGATGTTGTCTGACTCAAATCGTATTTCCTTGATAATCTTATAAAGATCATGCAGGCATTTAGACAGTATAAATGGGACAGAAGATGTCAATACGGTTTGGGATATGGAAGTAGCATGCCTAAAAAAATGTACTCTGTTTACCACGGCAATTGATTTTACCAGCCCTTGATGTAGCTAGCTGTGACTTCTTTTTGAAGTCACTGTGACATATGCTTTTGGAAAAAATCTCACTGTTGATGTCAGCAGTCAGCAGGACACAAGACTGGTGTACGGCAATTGACTAGACTTTCTTCATCTTATATTCACTTTTTCTATTACTGCTAATGCTGCTAATTTAGAATTTTTTGGTATAAAAGAATAAAACAGGATATCAGGTCCTAAAATAAAATATACGGTAATACAGTCTAGCCAAGCCTGTCCCTTAGGCTTAATTCTGTGCCCAGAATCATTTAGACCTGGACAACTTATATAATAGCTTAAATTGAATTCTGATAAAGTGAAGTCAATCATTAATATAAAAAGCAGGTGATAAAGAATCTTAACTGTGATTCCTAGGCATGATACAATATCTGTCTTATTCTAAACTTGAAAGCTGTAACTTGGCCATTAAGGAAGCTTCTATAGACTGACATGGTATCATTTTGTTCAACAAACCAGGAAAATAGCTCTGATGTATTGAAATATTTGGTCATTATGGCATCTGAAATTAAATTTCATGAAATCTTAAAGATTATTATATTTCATGTAGATGCAAACCAGAAAAGCTTCACCCTATTGTAATACATCATTTGCATAATGTCCAAGGTATTTGGGATCCCATTCAGAAGCTTGACTTTTCCAAAAGTTGAATTTCATATGGTCAACACTATGATCAACTTTTCAAAAAGTCGAACTTCAGAAAACAACAAAAATCTATGTTTTTGCAGTGGGCAGATCCCTCTGCACCCCCACACCCCCTGCATATTATATATAACAACTCTGGGACTGCACTACAGTGGGGAAAAGAGTAAATTCCCCGATCCCCACTGTACCACAATCACAATTCAAAAACTTTGACTTTCCGAAAAGCCGATCAAATGGTCTTTACCATATGAGTTTCGACTTTCTGAAGAGTTGAGCTTCTGAATGGGAACCAGTCTTTGACTTATTCTCAAAAAATATTATGTTCAGATACAGAAATAAATGCTAGCTACATCTGTTTGACTGATAGAAATCATGAAAATATTCATTGTAAAACATCATTACAGAATTAAATCATAAACCATTTGAAAGTATAAGTAAATGTAGTTACAGGAACAGGAAGCACCTACAATACTCTAAAGAATGCTACACTTACTACAAAATAGTATGATCTGTAAATTGAATACAAGCCCATATGCACTTGTTTCTTTAATCACATAAGTATTTTATATGATCATGTGATAGATTCTTAGACATGTGACCTTCACACAGACTGTATAAGAATGATAGTCATTAAGTTTTGTATACACCTGATGAAGCAGTTTTGTGAAAGCGCTTCTGTTTCTATCGGATTTTATTAAACGTATAACTTTTATCCTGGAACCTGAAGCCTCACCTGAGTCCGTTTGTGTTTTGCTGCCACTTGGTTTTTGTTTGTTCCCAGGAACAGGGTATTTGGTGGCTGTTTTTTCAATTGTTTGCTACATATTGTTTACCACTGTATATACCTGGATTATGACTGAAGGTAATGACATTATAGAATTGGATTATTTGCCTATGGCACAAATATCCACCATTTCAAGAATGGAGAGTCTGTTAAGAGCAGTAGGTGAGAAGGCTAACCCTTTGCTCGAAGGTATTTCTGATGATATCCAAGTAGATGCACCTGCTGCCAGTTTACTAATACTCAAAAGTCAATTGTTTGCACTTGAGAAAGAACTGCATAAGCTAAAATGTAACCAATACCATAAGTATCATTTGGAGGTATGTTTGAACAAGAACATAGTTCCCCAAGGTTTATGTATTTTAAAAATGCCTTCATATGTGAACTGTGATACAGAACTGTTGTCTGAATGGCAGAAGATCAATATCAATGCAAGCTTAAGTTACTTAAGGCTTTTAGTAGGCCTGGCAGACAGAGAAATAAATGTCTTGACTGTATCAGTCAAGAATAAACATGAAGTGCTACTTGAACATTATGATTCAGCACTGCTTGATAAATATCTGACTGAGGTCATTGACTCTTTATACGCCTATGAGAGAAGACTGCTTAAAGTTAAATTGAGGAAGATAGCTAGAGATTGATGTGATTTTCAACTTGGGAATGTTTTTACCTGGCTGAGGTTTTCTGAAACTAATGGTGTGATGTCGACCAATGAGAGTGTAGCTGTGCCCTCAACTACTATCTCTTTTCAGGAGGCAACCAATGAACATACTGTACTTCCATTGATAGACAACGTGACAGCAGAGGTTACACCACAACGGAATGAAATGGTTAATGAATTGGGAGCAAGAAGGAGAGTTATTCAAGTCACTGCACAAGTACATAAATGTAATGATTCAGAGAGTGACTTAAACTGTGCGACCAACTTTAATAGTAATGCTTTCATGCAGGGAAATGCTCCGGTCCCTTTAGTCCAACTCAAATTTTCCTTACCAGTGAGAAAGCAGGCTTTTCAACAGTTGAAAGGTCAACAGAGAGGATGGAGCCGCAGCAGGGTGAAGCACAAGCATGAAGGTTCTGTTACCAGTCCTTACAATATAAAGCCTTTCTGAATATCAAAAAAGCTTAGTTTGGAACTTGTCCAGTTATGAACTATCAGATAGTGAATTGAATGTTTTAAAGAAAGGTCTATCTTTCATTCCAGCTGGTTATTCCTACTATACAGATGTGATTTTTGATATTAAGATGTTTACTAGAAGCTTGATGCTTAAAGTTATATATAAAGACTCTGTAAACAAATTGGTACTTCGAATGTATGCAAAAAACCTAACACTTATGTTCCTGTAATTAATTCTCTGATAAATGCATTTGAAAAAATATGTACTGAGGATGTGTACAAACTACAAATGAATGGTGAAAGTTTAAATAGAAGGAAAAGACGTTTTAATTTAACCAAAGAAGAAGCTGAAGCACTGCGTAAATTGGAAAACAATAATAAGATTGTTATACAGCCTGCAGACAATGGCGGACCTATAGCACTACTAACAGAGCTTGGTATAATAGTGCTATGTATGAAATGCTTAGCGATACAACTTTTTACACTAAGATATGTTTAAATACTGTTGAATGTCTTATTAATAATGTAAATGTTTTATTACAGGATTTGTTAAGGAACAATATAATTGATAATGAATTATTTAAATATTTTTTGATATTACATCCTACTATATCAACAATTCAGGGACTATACAAGTTACACCTCCTCTAAGGCCAATAGTGTCAGGTAGGAACTGGTGCATGCAATCAGTTTCCATATATTTGGAGAAATATTTAAGACCTATTTTAAACATCATAGGCCATGTTTTCTGGGATACTGAGCATTTTTTGAATGACTTGTATGCTTTCACTAAAGCTAACACTTGCAGGGATTTCTTGTTAGTTACTATGGATGTACTCTTTATTTAACATAATACCAAATCAAGTAGGTATATGCAACACTGAGCAGTTCTTGAGAAGCTTTTCAGAATATACAGGAGATAAAATTGAACTTATTAGTAAGTTGCTTGCTATAGTTCTTGAATACAATATATTTCCATTTGATAACAGCATATATAGACATTGCAATGGTGTAGCTATGGGCACTTCTTGTGCCAATAGCTACGCCAATGCTGTTTTAGTGGCTTCGGAAATGGAATATTTATTAAAAGGCCCTTTTCAGCAACATACTTTTTTATTGTAGGATCATGGACGATCTCTTCATAATATGGGAAAGCACATTAGATCTATTTCATGAATATGAAAGATATTTAAGTAATAGTACTGAGTTTTGGAGTTTTACCTCAAAAAGTTATAGATCTGAGTTAAATTTTTTGGATGTAACTGTGAAAGTAGATAATCATGACGAGTATATACACTGCCATATATAGAAAGGACTGTCATGTGAACCATTTATTTTGGAAGGATAGTATGCATCCTCCCTATATATTCAAAAATGTTGTACGTAATCAAATTTATAGGGCCTCTAGATTAAATGTAAGAGATGAAGATTTTAAGAGGCAAGTTGAGACTGCCACACCTGACTTGAAGGATAGAGGTTATAGAGAGAGTGATATATGCCATAATGTAACTGACATTCTGAAAATGAGAGATAAGAAGGCTAGGCCTTATTTTTCAGAAGGTCATAATAAGAAACTTATACAAGGTACTACAGACAATAGAAAGGATGGTAATAAGTTGAGAGTACCTTTGTACTACACCAGTAATGTCTCTGAATATATGGGCATTATATGTAGACATTGGGGCATATTGACTATGGATAAAGATGTAGCTAAGTTGATAGATCATGAACCTAAGTTTCTTTTCAGAAATATGAAATCCCTCAAGTGAAATTTATGTTTCCCTAAGAACTCCTATAGCATACAAGGAGAAATAGGGATGAAACCATGTGGTAAGTGTCCATATTGTGTATATATAGATGCTAGCTCTGAATTCTCCCATCCTGACCAACATAAGATGTATAGGTTTAGAGTTAAAAGTGCCAGTTGTGAGACCAAACATATTGTGTATTTGGCACATTGTTTGGAATGTCAAAAGTTTTATATCGGCAAGACAGATAGAACTTTAATTGAGAGGATTCGTGAGCATATCTATCATATTACTATGAGAAATAAAATAAATGCATTTGCCAAGCACATCATGAATACTAGTTCTACACATACTTTCAGATTCCTAGCTATAGGTAAAATACCTGTACAGCTGAGGGAAGGTGATATTCGTAAACGCACTGAAGAGATAGAGGCTATATGGATAGTTAGGCTCAGATGGGATGCAGGACATGGTCTGAATGAGCATGTTCCACTAAGACCTAAGTTTTAATCTAGACCTTTGCATAGATGTTTATTCATGGTATCAGTTTAAATTGTTATTATATTATGTTATATGTTTCAATGTTAAGACTTCAGTGGTTACAATTTTTATTTTTGTATGTATTTTTAACTATATGTACTTGTATCTTTAATCACATAAGTATTTTATATGATCTAGATTCTTAGACATGTGACCTTCACACAGAGTATATAAGAATGATAGTCATTACGTTTTTTATACACCCGATGAAGCAGTTTTGTGAAAGCGCTTGTGTTTCTATCAGATTTTATTAAACATATAACTTTTATCCTGGAACTTGAAGCCTCACCTGAGTCTATTTGTGTTTTGCTGCTACTTGTTTTTTGTTTTTGTTTGGATCCAGGAAGCGGGTCTTTGGCGGTTGTTTTTTCGATTCTTCTCTTAGGCTGTTTGTTAGCCAATCAGTAGTCCTGTTTAATCTGGTCCATATTTTCTGTCTCCCACTTTTTTTCCTGCACTTTTTCTTTCTTTTGTCAACTTCCTGGACTTCTGCATTCCACCCCAGTTTTTCTTATGTATCTTATTTCCATGGCAGGCTTGGCCACATACTTGTTCTGCAGTCCTCAAACATGCTGTTTTGAGGTGCTGCCATTCTTCTTCAACTCCACGGCTATTGCCATGAGAAATTCCTTGAACTGCTGTGCATTCTCTCCAGTCAACTTCTCGGTCTTCAGCCTATTCCCTGTTGACATTAGAGCCGTCTCTGACCACTGCTTGCAACTGACTGTGATAACCAGTGGTTTATGCTGTGGGCTGACTGTTTCAATGGGGATGATTTTGCAATCACTGATTCTTCCCCAGTGCCCTCACCTTAGTAGGAGGAAGTCTAATGAGCTGCATGTTGGCCACTCTTGTATCTTGTGACTGTCTCTCTTACTGAACCATGAGTTGGACACCACCACGCAATTTGCCAAGCAGAATTCTAGAATGGTCTCGCCTTTATTCCCATTGGCCCATCTATGTGGACCAAGGCAGTCCTAATATTCTGTTCTATCTGTTCCTGTTATGTGCATTAAGGTCACCCATTATCAACACCAGTTCATGTTGTCCTGGTTTGTCTCGTAGGTCCTGTAACTGCTGACTGAATGCAGTCTTTTCCTCATTGTAATAACTCCGCTATGGAGCACAGGCTAAGATTTTGAATAGTGCTCTATTGTTACACTGCAGTCTGAGTGCTATGAGTCTTTCACTAGTTCTGATGACATCTATCACCTTCTTCTGAAGCCTCTCTCTCACAACTATTCCCACACAATTACTAGTTTGTCCTGCTCATGTGTAGTAGACTCTGTATCCCAAAGCCAACTGGCTTTGGTGCACTGCCCCTCCATCTTTTTATTTCTTTATTTATTTATTGACATTTGTTAACCGGGTTTGTCCAACTGGGCTTGTGGCCCATTTTCAGTGGAGTCCCAAGGAGAAAAGCTCCAGTAATACATTTAAAAACAAATTCAATTTTAAACAATATTGATATAATAGCAGTTATAGCAAAACGATTCACATATGTTGGGTTACATGCATAAAGTTAAAGTTGCATTAAAAAGAAGCTAAGTAACAATTTTACATTGATATAGTTCAATAGGTCAACAATAAACATTTTTTGTTTGTATAAAATTGTGCAAATGCATAGTAGACACACTGGAGAGAGAGGTGTAATGAGGTACTACGTATGGTCCTTTTGAGGGTACATAAAGGGAAGGAAGACTATGTAGGGTCATGGCAAGGGCAGATTCTGGAATTGAGAAAATAAGCTTTGAGTTCATTTTTAAAGTGTGAGGTGTGGGAGATTGAACGTAAGTCAAGGGGAAGTTTGTTCCAAGCATGGGCAAGGGAGTGTTTGTAGAGTAGTTTGCCTACTGACCTTTTTGGGTGGTAGATATCAAATAATTGTTGGTTAGAAGTACGGAGGATCCGGAATGGTATGTAGATGGAGACTAAGGAAGATAGAGATGGACAGAAGGAGGGTTTATAAAGAATAGAGTGTAGCATATGAAATTGATAAGATAGCAGAAACTGGGGAAGTTCAGGCCATTGAAGAGAGTTTAAAGAAATGCAGTGGTGTGAGTTGTATGGGGAGTTAGTAATGAATCTGGCTATTTTATGGTAAGTCTATTGCAGTTTGTTTAGAGTGGAGGCCTGGATATTGGTAAGAACTGGGGTGGCGTATAAGAGGAAGGGGAGGAGGAGTGCCTGGCCCAGGGTAAGTCTAGATTCAGGGGTTAGGAATTTTTTGTTCCGATATAGCAGACCTAGTTTCTGGTTTGTTTTTTTATACATTGGAGTATGCATAGGTTGAACTTGAGTTTGTCATCGTTAATGACCCCTAGGAGTTTTGTGTGGGTGTCAGGTTGGATGTTTGTATTGTTAGAAGATGTAATAAAAAAGGAGGTTTTGTGATGAGAAAGGGAGCGGGGAAGGAAAAGTAGGAGTTTGGTATTTTTGGGATTTAGGATTAATAGGTTGTGAGAGAGCCATTGTTCTGTGGATAGTAGGGTGTGTTGGGTCAGGGAGTGTAGTTCAGGAATGTTATTTGAGATGGATGTAAGTGTGGAGTCGTCGGCATACTGAATAAGGGAGAATTCTTTGCATGAGGTGTAAAGATCATTGGTGAAGATGTTAAACAAAAGGGGTCCCAAGATGGAGCCTTGGGGAACACCAGTGGAGATGGGAAGGAAAGGTGAGGAGTATGAGAGCCATTTGACAGATTGTTCCCTGCCAGATAGGTAACTATTAAACCAGGCAAGTGTGGAGGGGGATAGGTGGAGGGGAATAGGTGGAGATTTGCGAGTTTGGATAGTAGTAGAGGATGAGAGACAGTATCAAAGGCTTTGGAGAGATCTAGGAAGAGACAGGAAGTGAGTTTATTGTTGTCTAGGGCCTCTGCAATGATGTGAGTGAAGGGGAGGAGGGCAGTGGTGGTGCTGTGGTGAGGACGAAATCCATGTTGGGTAGGGGTAAGTAAGAGGTGTGTGAGGAGGTGATTGAGAAGCTGTGAGTGAATACATTTTTCTAATATCTTGGAGACAAAGGACAAAATGGCAATGGGTCGGTAGTTTGAGGGGTCAGTGGAGTTTCCACCTTTATGAAGAGGGATAGTGAAGAAAGATATCCAAAGGGTGGGGACAGCTGATTCCAGAATAGACTGATTAATTAGTATAGATACAGGATAGGCAATTGAGTCAGCAGCAAGTTTGAGGAATGTAGGAGATAGATTGTCAGTGGAAGGAGAGCAAGGTTTTAGCTTGAATAGTAGAGATTTGATGTAAGTAATGGGAACTGGCTCAAAAGAAAACAACGTTGTGTTAGTGGGACCTGGAGAGGTGGGTGTCGAAGTAGAGTTTGGCTTAGAGGTTATCAGATTTTGGATGGAAGAGATAAAGTGTCCAGCCTCCTCCTTACCATTATGTCATCCACTCCCATTCTGCATTCTATTGGTGACCCTACATTGAGTGTAGCAATTCTTAATGTTTCGCAGGTTGATTGGTATTATGTCCAGCTTTTGCTCAACAGAGCTATCTCAAGTAACCTAAACTCTGTAACTGTACACCGGTTGGCTAGTAGCTTACTGACCCAGAGTTACTGGACTTTATGTCTAGCACAAACTGGCCAGTAGGGGCACATACATCCCTCCCACCTTTAACATGGGTCTCTGGCATAGGTCATAGTAGGCCAGATCCTCAACCCACTTATTACCGGCAAATACACATGCCCATTTGGAGGCAGTCAACATGACCAAAGTAACTGCAGACCTCAGACATAAAAAAATCTTAATCATGTGAGGATTTATAAGCAGCTATAAACAGTACAACAGTATATTTTAGGGTAGATACAGAAAAGCTTTGATCTCAATAATCATTGATTCAGTGGTGAGTGACCATTTTGTCATCAAGTTTATTCCTACATGCTGTCCTGCTCTCATATCTGAATATGTCTGATGGCTATGACCCTATTCAGGTAAATGAGTTATGTAGAATTTTCAATATGCGTAATAGGAAATTTAAAAAATGTTGCACTAATTGTTCGTATTTTTTCTGAGATTGATTACATATTGGCTTATGATGTACCTGGAATACTCATGTTTAGGTAGTATTCAAGGGGCATGTACCTGCATTCATGATGTTGTTCTCTGCTTTGACTATTGCTGATCTCTGTCTGCATTTGATTTTGAATTGAAGTTTTTCATTGAGGTTTGATTACATCTATTGTTTTATCTGTTTCTTATACTGCATTTGTTTTGTTTTAAGTGTTTTGCTCTGTTGGAGTTTTAAGAGGTCTTGGCTAGGGTCAGTTAGAAAAGTTAGACAAAAATTATTTTGCAGACAGTGAATAACATCCAGCTAATTAGTGAGAGGAGCTCAGAAACAGCATCCCTCTTTAACTAAAAAAAATTGGAGACATCTTTATTTAGCTGGAGTGCTTATTTGGCTTGCTTGCTCTTCTCTGCCTGACTATTGCTGATCTGTGTCTGCATTTGATTTTCCCACCCAACTGTTGTTGTACTCTTAAACTTAATGACTTTTGAGTTGCCCACCCCTACTATTAATCTGATTTTGGACACTCCTCCCAGTCCCATCTCATCAGCCCATTCTACTGAGTACGGAGACATCAGTTGGGGAGGCCCACCCCCTTACTTTCTTTAACTTGGATTATCTTCATTTTCCCTCCCTTGCCACTTGCTTAAACGTGTTTTGTGCAGCTGTTTTTACTGTATCTGTGCTTCTTTCCTACGTTATTACTTTATTTTATGTTTTGCTGCTTGTTCTTAAAGTATTCAGTTGCATTTATCCTGCTGCATTTTGTACTGCTTCTTAGTAGCCTGACTAAATTGTAACTGTTATTCTGAGCCTCTTAGTTTTGATTTAAGCACTTGTGCTTCAAACTAGTTATCTTATATAAGGAAGGTTTGCAGTCTACACTCTTGCAGGAGAGGTAACTTACATCCTTCTAAGTTGGGAATTGCTAGTTGAAGACTTATTGTGTCTTTTATTCTAAAAGTGTCTTAGTTCTGGTTTAAGCACTTGGGCTTCAGGCCAGTTATTTTGCATTAAGAAGGTATGTTGTCTACAGTCTTGTTTGAGGAGAGGGTAACCTCCCCCTTTCTGAGCTAGGAAATGCTGGTTGAATGCTTATTGTGCCTGTTATTCTAAGTGTGTTTGTTCTGTTTTAAACTCAATTAACCAGAGCTGCTCTGTATTTGGCATCCTTTGTCAGAGGTCCAGAGTGTTTCTACTTGAATCCAAGCCATCCAAAGATAAGGACAAGAAATTAAGCTTATTTTGAATTTGATCTGCAGGTTTTCATCTACATCTTACTGTTTTACTGCTTTAGTTTATGCCTTTTTGACTATTTTTACTGTTTGTGTCAGCTCATTACCTGCACTTCTTTTACACTGAAATATTGCTTAATTAGCAAAGACTAGATTCAGACTTGCTGGATCTAGCCTGTTTTTCATACACTTGAACTCATATCCAGCCATCTTAAATTAAGAATGGCTCCCCTGCACCCTTGTGGCAGAAGAGTGTGGATATAGTCTTGCCTGAGCAGGGAACTGCTGTAGGAATGGTAATTGTTTGATTTTCCATTGGCAGACTAGTTTAAAACTGTTTAATTTCACTTGTATATAAGCCTCATGATTGCTCTTAGATGCACACCAAGCAATGGGGGTTAGTGGTGCCTTGTATAGATGCAAACACCTAGAAACTTCTTTTTCCCTGGACCCCAGTCAATGAAACCCTCCCAGGTTTCCTGCTGCTATGCAGGCAATGCAGCTGAGCACTGAGCAGCATCGTCCCACTTTTCATCCCTGATCTTCTATAGAATAATTCCCCTTATTAATCCCAGAGCAATAGCTGACCTAATTTGCCATCTCACAAATTAGTACTTAAAAATTACCTGCTACTATGGACAGTCAGTTTCCCAACATTTCTCCAGCCAGCCTGATTGACATGGGCATCCTGAGGTAATGTAGCAATTGCCTCAGGTATACTGACTACCCCTTGCTCCTAAAGCAAACAAATACAGTATGTGAGAGATGTAACTATACCATGAATCAGTCCATTCATGTAACAATAAACAAGACATCAAACAAGTTGTCAGCACACACACACCTCTCCACTCACACAAGGTAAGTTCAAGGCACATAAACCCACATACGTGGAGATACTCCCTAAGAGCCTACCAAAAGACCATAGACCTCCAAAGAGCAAACAATCTACACATATTGGTACACGAACAGAATACACCAATACACATAACATACATATCAGTGTCTCAAAAATTAAGACCCTAAGCCAAAACACCTCAAAGCCTAATGTCCTAGTCATAGACAACTTAATAGTGAGACACACAGATGTTCCCCTCACCAGGGTGGACAAGGAGGAGATCATGGTCAGCTGCCTGTCAGGTGATAGGATCCATCAAATCATGCACACACTCAAGTGACTCAGCAACAATTACCATTATGACTCTGTCATAGTACATGGAGTGAATTACTTGAGACAAACCTCTCTGGATTATATGAAGACTGACATGACTGAACTCTCAGATTATATGTCTGAGGCAGGTATGTCCCTAGCCCTAAGCAGCATTCTACCTTCACCTAGGATGATGCCACAATACAGACAAAAAAAATATTGATTTCAGTAATTGGCTTAACTTCTGGCATCACTCCAGGAGGATCTAGTATCTGACAGCCTGGGAAGACATGGTTGCTTTGCCAGAGATGCTTTTCATCTGTCTCCTCAAGGCTTTTGGATACTGGCAAAGATGTTTGCCTCCCCTATAATGCCTTTTTTAGGCCATGTCAAAACAACAAAACATCTGACGTAAAGAAATCCACTAGAGACAAACTGAAGGTCATGCTGCTTAAATGTTAGGAGCCTAAACAGTAAACTTCACTTACTGGGAGCACTCCTCAACCTGGAAGATGCTGACATCTGTGCTGTCACTGAGACTTGGTTCAAGGCCACAGAGAGCATCCCAGCCGTACAAGGCTACAAAGCCTTTCACATGTTAAGATCTCAAAACAAGCATGAAAGAACCAAAGATGGAGGTATATTCATCTTCATTAAATCCAAATACACCTTGAAACTGGTAAAACAGTACAACTCTCTTGAGCTAATCCACGTCCAAATAAATATAGGCAAAATACCTTACCACATTATCACTAGCTACAGGTCCTCCACCATGAACCAAGAGAAGCTCACTGCCTACCTGGACTTGCTAGAGTCACTCAGTTTACAGCCAAACCCATTAGTCATGGGAGATTTCAACTATCCTTCCATTGATTGGGTAGCTTACATGAGCACAAACACAATCACTCTGAGGTTTCTGGATTTTGTTAATTCAAATGCCCTGGAACTTTTGGTCTGTACCCCCACAAGGGGCTCAAATATCCTATACCTAGTGCTCACCAATATGGGGATCACTGCACTACTCCCTGTGCGTTGCCCTCCCTGGTAATGTCAGACCATACCTCAGTCTCATTTGAAGTAAATATCAAACCTGACACCCCCACAGGAGCAAAGAAACTGAAAAATGTTTCCAAAGCAATATAGAGCCTACTAAGTGATGGTATAAAAAGTTTCAAAGCCCCTGCTGACACAGCCAACAATGATTCCTGTGCAGAAGAGTACACAAATGCCCTATATAGCCAGTTAAACAAATGTATTGACTCAGCTATACCTGACAGGACTAAAACCAGGTCCTCCCAAAAAAACAAGCTACCTTGGTAGACTGTAAGTATAAATAAGGGGTCTATATTAATTTGCCAAAATTTATTTTCACTGAACACATATTCATTGACCCCTATTCAGTGAAAATCACTTCCATAACCACTTGACCATGCTAAAAATTAAATTAAAACCGAAGCAAATTAAACCTACCCATGGGGGGTTGCCCTCACACCCCTCTAACTAAATGTACCAACTCAGAGATCAAAATACAGTGGGGGTGAGGGGCAAAGCTCAACATTGTGGCCAAGTGGTTACTTACCTGGAGTTGTAAGTTGGTGTTCCTAGAGGTTGGTGAAATGCGGTTGCCAGTGAAGTCATCTCAGCAATTTGAAAGTCAGGTATGTGGTATTTCAGTCTTCTAAAGTACACCCACATCATTATATGGGTAGCCAATTGGCTCACTGACAGAACACACACTGTCAAAGTTGGGGAGTCCACCTCCATCAGTAGACCAGTTACCAGTGGAGTACCACAAGGATCTGTGCTGGGCCCTCTGCTGTTTGGAATCTATTTCTCTGAGGTCCAGGTGAAAGTAAATGGCCTGTGGCTTACCAAGTTTGCAGATGACTGTAAATTGAGTGCAATCACTGAGTCTCTCAACAATTCAAACGTATTACAGAAGGGGCTAACGCAGACAAATGATTGGTGCCAAAGTCATGGACTAAAATTAAACACAAAAAAATGCCTGATTGTCCCCTTTGGCAAAGAAGTAGCCCCTGCTAATTATGATATAGATAGCAACCTCCTAAGCTCAAACCCAATGATGCGAGACTTGGAAACACAGGTTGATAGCAATCTAAACTTCAATCACCGTGTGTCAGTAGTGGGAAGGAAAACCTTCTACACTGCACATCTCATAAATAAGGGCATCGCATCCAAGACTAAGGAGATTATAAGTCTACTGCACTCAACCCTTATCAGACCACTAATTGAGTACAGTTCTCCCTTCCATATGTATCTCACTAGACACCTGCAGCAACTGGAGAGAACACAAAGGATATTAACCAAGAGAATCCAGGGCCTCCAAAACATGACTTACATGAAAAGATTGAAAGCCCTGTCACTGTACTCTGTATCGTACAGGCTGTCAACAGACAACCTGTGCCTGGCCTACAGAGCAGTCTCTGACTCTGCCCTAATGGAAATGCTGCATGTATGCAAATCAGATGAGACAACAGTCACTCATTCCAGGGCTCTCAACCTAGCCTGTGACATTAACAAAACATGTTGGATAGACAGATATATCCCCCCAGAGATTGCCACTCCTCTGGAATAAGCTCCCAGTTCATGGGAAGCAGAGCTCCTCAATGGCCCTATTTAAGATGAACCTTGACAATTGGATGGGTGACTGTAAATTTACCCTGGGGGTGGCAGTGGCACCTATGTCAGTCATGGACAAGGGTAGTTGGTGCTGATCATAGAATTGCTCTGCTAACAACATCTAACTATGGTCAGTTAGGGTACACAGGTTTTTTACATTGCTAGGCTTGTAAAGGCCCTAGGACCATTAGCCTAGTAACCTCCTAAAACCTATGAATTGATAAGTTCAGTAAAAAATTTAAGATATACCTTATGGAGGTGATGCAGCAGTTAGTGTTGTCACCTCATAGCAAGAAGCTGTCTGATTTGATTCTCGGCTGGAGCGTCTTCTGTGCAGAGTCTGCATGTCCTCCCTGCGATTGATTAAACTTTAAAAGTCACATAAGTATGTGCGTGAGTGTATGTGTGCCTTCTCTGAAGGCTGGGCGCCGGGCTGGCAACTCAACACCGTAAAATCTACTGGCAATTATAAGTTGACTGGTGAGCCAATGTGGCAACCCCTAACCGGGAAAAGCCGAAATACTTTTTTATACAGTAATACATTATTTAAAAGAAAAAGAGTTGTCAGAGGACCATCAAAACGACTGTGGAAGAAAACGTAGGCACTAAAAACTCAAAATGTGATCACTGATTTCATTAAAGAGTGAAGAGATAACTGAGATACTTGTCTGGTCATTAGAGTAAACAGAAATGAAAAAGCTTCCTAAAGTTATATTAAAAATTCAAATGGACTAATTTAAACTACAATTTAATGACAAAAGACAACAATGGAGTCGGTAAAGCTACAACAATATATACCATACTCAAAGAAACATGTTGCAGCAATTATTAAGTTAGACATTCCTTACATTAAAGCCAGCTGGTAGAAATAGTGGCAGGGATTAATAATCTTTTTAAAAAATGTTGCATAAGCAAGTGCAGTCTGTGTATCACGATATCTTTAACTTTGATAAAGACATAGCAAGATTGGGTGTCATGGTATCTTAACCTTTGCTAAAGGCATACATTCTAGGGTGGTGGTTGCTGATATTGTACTTTCTGTTAATTTTGATAATATAATAATCAAGAAGACAATATTATTCACAGGTATGAATCTCTTATGGGGTTTTCAAGAATCTCTTCGTAAAAAGACATTTTTTTAAACAAAAGTTTTTTCATCACGATGAGCTTCACTTTAGACATGTAGGAAATATACCTTGGGGAAGTCACACCCATACTTGTCAACTGTCCAGAATGTCATAGAATGTCCAGATGTTTGCCTCCTAAGTTTTTCCCCATAGAATTTATGTTTTTTTTCTGGCAAATCATTGAGGATTCATTTCAGTAAAAAATGACAAACATCTAAGTTTGGCTCCTTATCATTCAGTCAAATGAATGTTAATGCAAAACTGTTGTTGTAGCAACTTTTTAAGTTGAGAGGTATGGTCACATCACACATCAGAAAAATCACTGATGTTTTTGTTTTTTGGTCCCTACCATACATCACTTGGCATTAATGTGAGAATGGCAAACACTGATGTTATTGACTAATGTACACAGCTTGAAAACCTATGAGCTTGAAGCATTCCTTTGTTCTGAAGATCTATATATTTCAGTAATACTGAAACTTGGTTGGAGTGAAAAATATTCACCTTAACATTTTAAATTACGATAGCTGTCATAGCTTCAAATATGCACAAACTGGTGTTTTATTAAGGATTGCTGTCAAATTCAGATTGCAATTCAGCTTTGCTGATGCTGAAACCTTGATGGATGATCTGTAGTAATTTAAAAATCATGTCTTTAGCTGGCTTTTACCACAGCATAAATATTATTTGGGCAGGAAACAGTGTTTTCAATACAGTGTCATTCAAATATTAAGTGCAATACCCTGTACTTAGCTGGATGTTGACTGGGAATTGTTTACATTTACTAGTTTTCATAAAGACTGCTGCTGGATACTTTTTCTCATGTTGACAAATTATAAGTTGATAGTGAGGATTAATAATATCCTTTTCCATTTATTTGTTCTGTATGACTCAGTAGTTACATCACTTGAAGCGTCTTGCTCTCTGAAGCCGATTTGATCATCTTAGCATGTCACGCATGGTATATGCCACATAAAATGTATCTTATGTCTAAGGCCTACAAAATCTCCTCTCATGTGTCAACTCTAATAAATATTTTTGGAATGACATTTTCTTTTGTGGCTACCTCTAACAAAAACAATATCAGTTTCATACCTAGTGATAGCCATGCCCAATCAATAACACTGATTCAGTATGCAAAGCCTTTTATAACACTAAGAATAATTCAGCTGCTGATCCTGATCTGTTATCTGTTACTTGCAGTATTCATTAATAACATTACAATATCACTGATTCCAGATTTATAATATAGTTTCCGAATGTCATTTCTAGAATGTTCCGCTGCTCTACTATGAGAAAGAG
Organism: Protopterus annectens; assembly: GCF_019279795.1. Taxonomy (NCBI): domain Eukaryota; kingdom Metazoa; phylum Chordata; order Ceratodontiformes; family Protopteridae; genus Protopterus; species Protopterus annectens. Next base: position 535,169,195 of record NC_056749.1, on the reverse strand, counting down.
CCTTGGTTTTGTGTATTCCCAACAGAGCTGATAGGTTCACAGTATACAATTATAGACCGTTGGTCTGACATATTTAATCACTAATGCGTTTCAATCCAGTCTTCATAAATTTTTCACAATTTCTTGACTCCTATTGGTTGACCTGTTGCAGCACTGACTCCTTAGTTGATGCCTCTGTTATACTAACTGATGTATTTTTATATCTCTGTGGCTGATGTTCTTGATCAAGGCTTGAAATCATAAATTACCATTTTGGATATGACCAAGGCATTTTACGGTGCACTTCACAAGGGTAGCATAGCTTGGGTCATAGCTCTAGGGACTCACTGTACTATACTATACTATTATTTCTGAATTTCACATTAGCTGACAAGATGGTAACTGTTTAATATTCTAAGGCTCTTTAATGTGAGTCCCAGAATAGTAAGACTGAATAACTGTAAATGCAGACTTACATGTACTAACTCTGAGATTGTCACTTCTTAGAATATTCCCTTTTCTCTAAAGTATGGTAATCTTGGAATTGGTATGTTTAAGTTAGGGATATGGAGATATTGTCTTCTACTTTGAGGGTGCAGGGGGACTTACTGAAAAAAACAGTTTTAAAGCTGAACCACAATGCTTGACATTCACTGTTCTTCTGTATGTTCACACTTTTTTTCACAATTCAAGGACCTGTACTTATGAGTCTCAAAATTAGAGTGGGGAGTACTGCAAGAAAGGTCCCATTTGTGTACACTTGCAAAACATTAGGTCCTGGCCTGGTATTCTTCAAGGATTTGTTCAGAATCCATTTCTTTTTAATATCTTTGTGATTTTATTGTTTGATTCCAAAGAAATCTGGAGTAAAAATTCACTGATGATACAAATGCTGGCTTTTATGACTAATCTCACGGAAAAACAACTCACTTAGACGTAGCTGGACAGGTTGTGAATGATGTTAGCTAATAATAATTTTGTATTTCTTGTAAAGAAATGTGAAACAATGCATTTTATTATAGATTATAAGCAATTCATTTATGCTCAATTGACAAATTACATTATTATTGATAAGGTAGAGTATTACAAAGTTCTCAGTATACTAGTAGAAAAATCTTTTTCATTTAAACAGAATACAGCACATGTTGCTCACCAAAGTTTTAAATCAGTTTTGAAAGTGCATAGGTTCATAGGTTGTTACTAGGCTAATGAACACTAGGGCCCTTACAAACCTAGCCATGCACCCCAAACCATTTGGGCCACAAATATCATATGTTGGGCATGTTAGTAGGGAGGTAGCTAAGGATTTGTAGGGTGGATGTTAGTTAGGATAATACTTTTCTTATTGACGGCCTCTGTCCATAAGGCACATAGGGGTCAAACCAGGTGGAAATTTATGATTTCCCATCCAACTGTCAAGGTTTATTTTGAATATGACCAGGGATGAACTCTATTTTACATGGACGGGGATTCTATTCTATAGTGCAGGGATTCTTTGGGGCACACATCTGTCTCTCCAGCATGTTCTGTTTATGTCACAAGTGAAGTTCAGGTCCCTGGATCTAGAGTTTCTGGTGCTATTAGTTTTGCACAAGTGCAACAGTCCCATTAGGTCTGGGTCTCAGGAAGCCCTGTAAGACAGGCAAAGATCCTCTCTCAGCAGCCTGTAGGAGACTCAATACAGAGACAGAGCCTGTAACTTGAGGAAAGCATCTGTTACTTGTTATTTTGCATATGACCCAAACTAGGACTATTACTAAGTGTCCTTCCTTATTTTGCTCATGATCTGTGAAATAAAAACATTTAAAAAAAAACAGTTTCACAGAATGAATGACACAAAACATCACTGGATTACTGCAGTAGATTGAGGACATTGTAGCTGGGCTTCATAGATGTTTAGCAAATTGTGTTTTGCAAATTAGCATGAGTAGTGACAATGTCTCTAGTGTTGGTATATACCTGACCAGGCATATGCAACAACTAAAGCAACCACAGAGGTTCCTTACAAACAGAATACAAGTCAAAACAAACCTGCCACATGCAGAGTGCCTTAAAACCCCTTCCCTCTACTTTGTCTCCCATAGATTGCTGAGGGGTGATGTATGCCTGGCTTACAAGGCATCCACAAACCCCACACTTATGAATCTCCTGCATATTCGTAAGTCAATACAGTGTCAGAAATTGAAGGTCTAGGGACCTGAGTTCTGTCTGTGACTTAAGCAGAATATACTGTAGAGACATATATGTGTCCCAGAGACTGTCCCTCCTATTAAACAAGCTTTCCATCCATATAAATCTTAGTTTGTCTATTTCCCAATTTAAATGCAATGACCAGTGGATGGGGAATAGGAAATTTACATCAGACCTGGCAGCCATGCCCCTTATGGACAGAGGTAGCTTGAAAATATCTGGCCCTCATTGTCCTGTTTGGATACAGGTTATCATTATTCTTTCAGGGAAAACTTGGCTAAGCATAGAAAGGCCTCTGGGTCATTAGCCTAGTAACAATCTATGACTCTATGTGCTGGGTGTGGATGATTCAAAGACATAACACAGCTGCACAAGGGTCAAAATAGCATGCTATGCAGTACATGATAATGATCTCATAATTGAGTGGCAATGAGAGACCCATTCTGAATGATGGAACCCAAAAAATTGCAGACTGATTCAGAAACATATGAAATATCATCTTGTACAATGGCATATACCCATTTTTCAATGCTGTGATTTGTGGTGTTCATTGGGGGTGACGCTAGGAATAGCAGCAGCAAGTTGCACAGCACCATGTATTGGGAACTGCCATCAGAGGCAGTGCCCACAATGTTGAGTGTAATAAACCTCCACACCACAAGAGGGAGTACAGAAGCAGGAAATAGCACCAGATCACAAACTGATGGAATGTATGCTACGGGTACTCTAAGGAACCTAACTGAACTTTGTTGTCCACATGCAAAATCAATGGAGATGCATGGAATGCCTACTTCTGTTGCCTTATCTAACTTAGCTACAGAGACCTTGCAATAACCTATGCAGGACACATTAGATAATGCAGATATCAGCTTCAGAGATCCTCAACCAGTTCTTTGATATGATGTAACAACATGTGGAGTATCATCTCTGGTTTCCCAGGAGAAAAGAAGAGAGAACCAACATGTAGACCTTTTATGACATAGCCCATTTCCCCTGATGTCCTGGAAGCCATAGGTTACTCAAATGTTGCCATCAAGACCAGACCAGATCTAGAGGGCCTGTGATACATCAAAAGGAAGGGCTTCCATTCCCTGAACCTCCAGGTGGTCTGTAATTCCTAGGGCATTATTTATAATGTGTGCATATGCCAGCAAGGCAGTTCACATGATTCACACATTTCATACATATCCAACCTATACCAATGGCTCCTGAGTGAAGAGAATTTCTCTGTTTGGTAAGTACACACACACATGCTAGATGGATAGATAGACTCTATGTGCACAAGTACCATGGAAGCGGGGAGCAGGCCACTTATAATATGCTGTTTGCTGTCTATTACAGATGATACTAAAAATACTCCAGGGCACTGGTTGATGACCTCCATATGCAACTCTGAGTGTTCAAAAAATGTCCTATTATATAATCCATGGGGAAGAAAACTATAGTGGAATGCATACTGGGGCTACTGAAAGAATTTTCAAACATCCATACACCACAAAAGGGACACTGCAATACATTTCAGACATCTGTAACACAATATATTTAATGTGTAATATCCTACACAACATGGCATTGTACAAATAATGGGAGAAATAGGTGAATATTATGGCAGGGCCTTCCATACCAGAAATCAGAAATAGCTACTGCAAAAAGGCAGGGGGTGGGGGACTCATAGGTGGAATACACAGCATCATTAGCAAAGCTGAGGCACTGGTATGAGCAATATATTGCAACACTGACAAAGAGGTGGTGTCTGGTCCAAACCCATGAACCAAGATATACACAAGACAGAGTAAAATTATGTATGCGGCTTCACAAACAGGCTGTGTGGCTCAGTGTATGGACTGGCCATGCTGTGCACCAGTCATCAACTTACTCACACTGGTTAGGTGATGGGAAGATCACAGTCACCACTTTTACTGGTGGGGGGCACAGTAACAGGTGACTGCAGCACTATAATATGATGAATTGTTATGAGAGGAGACAAAGGTAGACATGTACTTTGGGAGACTGTGGGAAGACAGGGACCACATCCTCCAGTTCAGAATCAAGCTTTCACAATACAACCATTGGCACTGTCCATGTGTTGTCTTGCAACATTGAATTTTGGTGTAGTTCATGATGGGGGAAGAGGTAGAACTACAGGATTGTGTGCATGCACCCTTATGAGGCGTATTATATGTTGAACCTGATAAACAATACCAAGCATTACTTAGACAATGCCCATGACCAAGGGTGGCAGTCAGTGTGCTCTCACAGATGGTAGGGATTGGGCAGAATTAAGGAACTTTGGATAAGCAGTTTGATATTGAATAAGGGTAGTGATGGCTCCCACAACCTGGGAAATGCTCATGGCCAGGGGTAGCAGAACAAGTGCCTGCAAGCAGCACAGATGCTGTCTCTCCAACAGACTGTGTAGTCTGAGCTGGGATGGTGTGTATCTGGCCCCCTTGTATCTAGTCCCTTCCATACCCATAGTCTACATGGCTTGCAAACCTAGATCAGATGGTGGTTGCAATGTGTCTTTTGCTGACACCTGTAGAAGAAACATTTGCCATCACAAACCTCACATGTACTGTGTGGTCCCTGTCCCTATAATCTATCTCACTGTGCAGGTGACACACATAGTCCTGCAAGTCACGGAGCACACTTACCATCTCCACAATGCTGTGGGTAGCAGCCTTCTGCACCTTAATTACAGATATGCACATCAAATGATTAATGCCAAATATTTTAGCCATATCATGGACAGCCCTGGAGTCATGGCAATACCTCCATCACATCTGTCCCCTAGGATGGGAATGACCACCTCAAAGGTGGTGTTCACATCAGATGTTTTGTCATCTGGGGACATTGGAGCTTGTGAGACCAGGTTGACTGGGGACATTGGAGCATGTGAGACACTATTGGGTACAGGATGACTGTCATGCAGTGCTGAGGCTGTGTGCTCAGCCTGTACCTCTACAATGGCCCCTGTAATGATGCATTTGGTGCCCTCATCCCCTGCAGCATTGCAGACAGTGCCACTGTGTTATCAGACTGTGCCCCTTGCATATTGTCACCCTCTTCATCCAAAACTGCCATGCTGACTTCAGCCTTCTGTTTCTTTGTTGCACTGTACCATTCCACCAGTGGAATCTCCAAAATCCTGAACAGATGTGATAGCATTATCAGACCATACATATATGCTTCTATAACCTCCTGTGGCATGCTTACTGCCACCTATAAAACTACAGCTAAAGCATATGTTGACATGCAAATGTTGTTGTGCAGGGTAATGCACCTGCAGACCAGAGGTGCCTAGGACAGATATGCAGGTGGGCCTTTGTGAATCTTTCCCTTCAAATACACAGTGGGGTATGCTATACTGTATTTTGATGGGTACTACTAAAGTAATCCTTCCTCTACCGACACACATGTGGTTGATGCCAGCCCAGCTCTCACATCCAAGCTACCCCTAGTTGTGAGATTTCACTTTTCTTGACCATTGAGTGACACCAAAAACTCCTTAGGCTCAGTTAGCCACTTCATTGCTAGTGATCCAATCCTGTGATGGAACTGTATGACCCAATGTCCCATGCTTTTTTCTTTGCATGAAGTTGAATATCAGTAAATCTTTTTCACACCTGTTGTAGAGAGTTATTATGGCTGTCCACATCATTCACATGCTGCAGTGCTCCCTGACAAATCTGGTCCTGATAATGCTTGTCAGAGGTATCTTTGCCCAAGACATGTATGCCATGTGTGTTTCATGTGTTTGCAGGGCCTGTTGCAGCCCATCAACATCTTGCTTAGTGAAGTTTTCAAGGTGTTTCTTCATCTGAGTGGCATTGCCAGTGTACACAACAGTTTGTGGGTGCATATGCTACACTGCGGGATGCAGATACATATTTCCATAGCTGGCTTTTCAAACTTGGTTGTCAGCTACAGTTACTGCAATGCAGAGCCTTTTTCATTTATGTACTGTAGCCCTGACATGACATATGTATCTTGAACCTTACACCTCTTGTGGCATGTCTTTCCCATGGTTTCCTACCTATTTGGTTTAACCCACCCTAACCACAAACAGTACAGTGACATGCCAGTGTCTGTCACATGTTCCCAGTTACACATACACTTTGACATTTGCTTCACTGTAACTGACATCCAGCATAGGGTTTGCTGCTGTTGCTGAGGTACTTTACCAGGCAAGACTCCTTAATTAAGCCTGGGAAGCTTCACATCTACCAAGATTTATTTCAGAGTTGTATGGCTGTAAACAATGTTGTGCAAAATGGAGTCCACTGCTTTATATCATACCAACAAAAGCCAGTTAGCATGGGGATTATACTAATGAAAGCACTTAATGCCACTGTCTGTGAATCACTGTCAGTGTGCACTGTGATATCCATACATGTCAGTATGTACAGTGCATATCACAGTGAATATGAAGCATATAGCTAGTATGCTACTGCATGTGGTATGTATATGTGTGTAGCGGCATTGTGCAGTACTACACTGTGTAGCACTTCTTTCAAAATTTGCACCTGTGCACAAGGGGCTACCATTTTGCTTCGTGAACAGACCTGATTAAGTGTCTATGGCTTCTATAAGGATCGGGGGTACAGGACTCCAACTTTGTGTACTAGGGAGAGTACACTTTTCCTGTTCCTCCTGCCCAGAAACTTCAGGGAGTACCAGCTGGGTGATTATGATAGCCTTTTGCAGAAGATGGGTTACTACCATGAGCTTGCAGGAGTGCTGAAAGATGCCACTGGTGTTCCACATTCTGGCAAGTAGTGATGGTACAGTGGCCTGAAGCAGCACCACCCTGACCTATTTCACCAATGATAATGAAAGGCAGCCTAAAATGTACTGTAAGCATTTTTACAGCAGCTGAATGTGGCTGTGTATCAGAGAAGGCAAGAGTGCCTCTCCCGACAGTGGTTTGCATATGATGCCTATGCTTGTCCACTGTACAGTTGCAACTGTATTTGCAGATTATGTGTGTGAGAATTTATTCCTATTGCATCATTTTCTGTAGATCCAGTTGTGGAAGAGGAGGAGATAAGACTGAAGTCACCTCAGTTTGCACCAGTCACTGAATCTAGTACTATTTGCCATGGCCAACAAGGTCTACCTTTCAGCAGAGAAATTATACTCTCCCTTCTGACCATGACCTGGAGGGATCACTAATACCATCTATGTCAGCTTCTCAGGAGATGGGATAAAGGCTCTTCTATTGAAGGTCTTGAAGTCCTGTGGGTGTTATAGAACATAAGTACAACATTAAACACATTTTGTTGGCAAGGAATGTTTTTCTTGTTTTAGTTTCTTTTACATCAGTTCCAGGATAGTGCTTTTGTTTGTCAGTAAGGCAGTGAGTTGAAGCTAACAAATTCTTTTGCAATACCTCCAAAACAGCATATTTGCCATTCGGTAACTCCCAGACTTTTTCTACTACCTCTCACTCTTAATGACCCATTAAACACCCTAGTTAAGCAGGCTCACCTACATAATTATCTACAGCTGTGGCTAGTCCTAAATTTACCTTTAACAAAACACAGAGATGGTGCTGTTGGTTAACTAATAACAAAACAAGAGGTTGTTAGTCCATACCTCATTCACTATCTCTTGACTCAGTGCCCCAATTCTTAATATCCTTATACCAACAGCATGTGCTCTTAGTTATTGCCTTAAATTCTAGTCATATTACACATGCAACACAGGTTACCATTAATAAAAAATAGGTTCATATGATTACTACATAACTTTAAACACCAAAGTGTTAATATTCATAAGGCTAGCTGTTTACCACTCCTAGCCTACTTTCATTTTGCTCTTTTGATATATGTTTAAGCCTCTACATGTAGGCAAGTGCCCTTCTCTGTTCTATAAGTTATTCATCAAATCAGTTTCTTGTGATTCATAACCAAAATAGATAGGGCATGCATACAGTATAAACACCACACTCTTTCTTAGGTCTGGTTGAAAATTTTTTTAGAAAAGCTGCACCTCCTAGGTGGAATCATCTTTATTTAACTACAGTTAATGATCCAAACTACAATTCATTGGGAATAAATGTTATCACATGCTCAAATGACATAGGCCTGCCATTTTCCTCTTGACAATGGTTCGTTTAAAGTGATGCTGTTTACAATGTCACTATTGTGTTTCATCTACCTTTTCTACACTAATGATCTATAGCATTCTATTAGTTAATATGTATTACTAAATTAATATTTTGCCCATATGAGAATTTATCAAAGCTACAATGATTGTGTATACAGAAATGTTTGGACATACAATGTTGTATAATGTTTGTTTTTCATAAAATGTACTCCCAATGCATTTCTATTGCACTGTTTGATATTTGAGATAATCTTATCTTCCACCTCTGCTTTTTCCAATTTTATACAAATTATCTCATTAACATCTAAGTGGTGTGGAATGTGCAACTCTAGCAGCCTACAGACAGTTTGTATTCCTATTTTCTGAAAAATAAACTTTAAAAGCATATTTTAGTGTTTTTAACATTTGTTTTAGTGTTTTTAACATTTGTATTAATGTAGTTATGTATGCATTCTTAGTGGATCGCTTTAACAGTTTATTGACTAGTTCATTGTTTAATTATCTAATTAGTTAATGGGTGTGATGTTCATTATATAAAGGCTGGGTGGGATTTGATGCATTGTTCTGAGGAAGTCCCTACAGGAGGGAAGAAATTGCTAAACCTTTGTGTAATAAAGTTCTTTGGACCCTGCAGTGGTTGTGTCGTGCCGTGCTTTGAGGTTCTACAGTTTGTTTGACAGTTGGTTGAGGGGATACATTGTTAGAACATTTTTGTTAACCAGACATAAACTTTCACACGACAACAAGAAATTCTTCTATGAATGTATGTTTATTGAAATAGTTACAGAAATATGAAAACACATACTTAATTGTATAATTAGCAATATAATTAACACTTAATATCTCTCAAGATATGCAAATTAAACATCAAAGACAATTTCTTCAACAACATCTAAGGTTTCACCTGATATTTAGCAGTTTGTAAGTCACTTGTTTTTGAAGCGCATGTGGGAATATTATTTATTTTAATAATTACTAACAAACAGTTAGAAATATCTCAGGTATAGTGTGATATAAATGGACATTGATAATTACTTTCCCTTTCTCCCACCATGGCATATCATACCATACCCCTTAATAACATGTATGGCTCTCATTTATGAAAATACAGACACAAATATGAAAATATGAATAATAAGTAATAGTGATTTCTCTACTGTAGCACATCCTAGATTAACAATATTAGTATCATTCTATTAATAACTCCTTGCACTTTCTATTACTGTCTATTATTAGCTGGTAAGTTTGCTTAGCTAAAGAAGCCAGGCCCAAAAAAGGGCTGACTGCATAAGGAGCTATGGGTGTGAATTGAAAATATACAAAATAAAGGCATTTTAGGCTTGAATGAGTTATGTATTCAGATTTTTGGCCAGGTGTAATAAATATTCAACAGCCTTTGCACTTATTTTCAAAGTCTGTGGTCTGAGAGGTGTGATGTTACTTCTCTCTTAAAGCACAACAGTAGCTGCTGTGACATTGCAGTAAACATCTGAAAAAACAGCATGGCATAAATGGATTAAGCATGGGGAGGGGACTTTGAATATCTGAAATATTTCCTATGTGGAGATTTGTGTGATGTCATAGTGCCAGACAGTACTTAGGAAAACATTTCAGCTATTTAAAGTTCTCCTTCCTCAACTACAACAGTGTGTGTGTGTGTGTGTGTGAGAATGTTAAACACTAACAGCTTATTAACAACTTCAACTAGTAAGTTCATATAATAGTTAAAATGTATTGCTTAATGTTTGCAAAAAATATTTTGATTACTTAATATGATTAAGTGTTATTTACCACGGTTAGTAAATAAAAAAAAATCTTATTATTGAGCACCTGTCTGGCAGACCCTTAAAGTGTGGACTTTGCGAAACATTGACTTTTTAAGACTAAAATGCAAAATATTCCTCAAAATGAGGCATGTTGTTTATTTGTACATGTGCGGTCAGTGCTTTGTGGGTTGGGTTGGATTCCAAATTCACCCCAATTTAGTAAAAAAAATCCCCAGTTTAGAGCAAATCTCATTTTATTGTTTTGCATTCGTTTTCGTTGACTGTATCTACCTTCGTAGTTTCATACAGTGACAACATTTTTATACCCGAAAAAGTCCAAGAACGGAGTTCACGATCTCTTAAGACTTCCACTGCCATGAAATAGGCGAGATAAAGTCAAACGTATAATCTCAAAACATGTTATACTTAAAACTAACGAGACGCATATCACCCGTAATTCAAAAGCCTGTCTAAAACTGGGAAAGGCTAGTGAGTAACTTTTCTCTGTTTCAACTACAGCAGCTCTTGTCAGCTGTGACAGTTGCTATCCTAGATCAAACCCGAGACCGCCCGATATAGAAATAGCACTTTATCCTTTCAGTCAGTCCTTGCACAATAGCTTTCCAAGAGTTCGCGCTGTGGCTGCACATTTAAAGCCGTTATCTCTGCCCTTAGACTGACAGCCCCATACGGCTATGACACTCATCGCTACTGTCGTTACCAAACACGTCAGAATGATTCCGCTATCCGTGTCAGCCAAGAGAAGGTGCCTGCCACAAAGAAATGTTTAATGCCGCCTGTACTGTTTCCTGACTGCCTAAAACAGGGCTACAGTAACTGACCAAGAGCATGTTTACCCAAACCAATAATGATATTTAGTAAGCTGAGTTGCTGCATCCAACTTGAGCTTCACACTTTATAACGCCTGCATGTGCATTTTCTTTTCCCCGCGCCAGACAGTTAAACTTCTCCACAAACTCCGTACTTGAAGAGGCGGCTATAAATAACCGGGGGGGGGGGGGGGGTAGAGCGCGTGCTCAGCTGTGATTGACATACCCAGTGTTTCTCTGAGGCTAGTTGAGTAGGGGAAGCTGAAACTCCCGAAATTTTTGTAACTGCTGGTGAGTTTTTTAATTGATTCATTTTACCTATTAAGTTTTGGTTAATATATACCCCACCTGTCCTTGTAGAGCAAGTTGTTAGCTTCACTTTGTAGCTGTAGACGTTTTGTGTATGAAATAGGATGGCATCTAGGCAATCCTGCCGTAGTGCGGCTGCGAACTATTTATAACTAATGTGAGCTTTCTTCGCAGGACAACCAAAAAGTAATAGTTTTTAGATTTTGTTTGAGCAGACTTAGTTTCAGGAAACGTAAACTTATGTTGGGGTCTTAACAAGATGAAGAGTTAAGAATATCTGACATTCTAAATTTGAAACTGAAACATTCTTCGTCATTGTGTTGACGTTGTGTTATTTTTTATAATGTTTTGTTTCTGTCTCTTTTCTTCTCCTTTTACTAAATGGCATAAGAACAACATATTGAGGGGATATCAAGGAAACACGTAGACTTGACAAAATCTTTACGTTTTTCTTCGATATCGACGAGGCTCAATGACAGTTACTTTACCACAGTTTAATATCCAATCACATGGTAATGTAAATGATTGACTACCTATAAAAAGCAAACATTGTTACACATTTGTATAAAGTATAGTCTGCATCTTTATGTTTTATGCCTCTGACATAACCTGCTTTTCTAGTTAAAAAACAAAACAAAAAGGAACACTTTTCCTCCCCTCCCAAGATTTTATCGCATCTAAAATGTACAGTTTCATTTAGAGTACGGTTAGTACAATAGCTATACATTTGACATTATTTTGCTATTCGGGAGTGGGGTGGGGGGTGGGGGGGGGCTGTAATTTCCAGATTTGATCAGATCATTTTTAAAGTTTTCCAGTTGGCTTGTTTAATTACTCCTGAATTTGGAAAACAGAGGATGGGAGAGAAGATAATGACTATTACAGAGGGCTATGGTGGGGGAATGCTACTGCAGTTTAACTTGATGTATTTTGATTTGAATACTGCTAGACCTTTCTGCATATTTATGACTTTTCTTTTATTCTTCTTTTATTAAGGCTGCACCCAACACATTTAGAAGAAGAAAAAAAATACTACAAATTACTCAATTTACCCTTTCAAAGTGAATTAGTAGAAGCATCACATTACCAGCATAAGGCAGGCATTGGAATTTGCTGAGAATCTTGTTTTCTGTTTATTGACTTTTGGGATAATTTTAGTCCAAAGTTAGAAGAAGATTACACTGCAGAAAAATGGGCTCTAGAAGACCACTACGCCGTGCCTATTCTGGAAATGAGCAATACCTTTTAGGTGGTCCAGGGATGTACAATAATCAGAATGGGGATGACCTGGAATCATTTATCAATAACCGACCTGACAGCAGCCGTAATTATTTACTGGATGTGAGACCTGAAAACAGGTAAGCTGTATGGAAACATGATTTAAAAATATACATTTTGGAATGTATTATGAACATCATATATCTAGCAAAGTATTGGGGGGGGGGGGGAGGTGGCAGTGATGTACCTGATGCTTTCAGAATTTCTTTTTCTTTTATTTTTGGAAAGGTTATTACAGACTGACAAAGTTGTTTTTACTGTTCTTTAATACACATCTCATCATAGTTTATTGCTCATAGTAGCCGCCATATTGATTGCTACTAAAGTTATGAACTATCATGAAAGTGAATGCAGTATCAGAATTTGTATGCTTTTTCTTTTGGTATCTGAATATCTTAAAACTAGGGATTTAATAACAGTTTCTAAAGCTGAAGCCTTAAATTAGATCTTTCTTCTGTCACAAAATATCATTTTTATGATAAAACTAAAGATGTATTACTATAAATGCTTCAACAGTTATAGAAAAGCATCATAACAATTTATAATGTATTGATTCAGTAATTATAAAAATTATGTCTTACTTCACTAATTCTTAACAGAAGTGTTTTTCGTTAGGTATTTTTGACATCTGATTATGTCAGGGTTCTTGTACATCTTGACTACAGCTTGCAACGCTAATTATAATCTTATAATTTTTTCATTGCCTATTTTTAAGTGGTTCAAACTGAGACCACATAATCTCCCTTATAATAAGTAATTTATTAAGACCTTTAGTTAATCTTTTCTTGATATGGTACTAGGGTTTCAGTTAAATGTTTTCTTCTGGAGTTCTGTCTCTTATGATTATGTTATATCATAGTCTTTCAAGTTATAAATATTTAGTAGGCCCATATGTATAGTGTTGGCCAAATTAATAGAAATTGGTGTTTTTATTGTTTTTATTTTTGTTTTTATTGTTGTTTTGCCATATAACTCAATACAAACATATGAAATGATAAACAATATAATTCATGTTATATGAAAAAGTGTTCTAATACCATGTTCTAATATTTTGTGAATGACCCTTTGCCTATTATCAACGATTTAACTCGTCAAGGCATAGAATGAAAACACTGACAGCAATGTTCAATCATAGAAGAATTGCATGCCCAAGCTGAAATTAATTCTTCAGTCAGTTGCTGCTTGTTTGTTATGGTCTCTTTCTTCATCTCTCACTTCAGAACAGCCCACAAGTTCTCTATTGGATTCATAACTGGGCTGTTACCTGGCCATGGTAACACTTCACTAGCAGTATTCAAATCAAAAGACATCAAGTAAAACTGCAGTAGCATTCCCCCGCCTTAGCCCTCTGTAGTAGTCATTATCTTCTCTCCCATCTTCTACTTTCCAAATTCAGGACTAACTTCCATGGACCTCAAGGAAACTTGTCACTTGTCGACCTTTGTGACATGGGCCACTGTGACACTCACTACTACTACCAATAAGTGATGGGCACCAATATGTGTCATCCCCATGCTGGGCCAGTTATCACAGAGCCTGAATCCTCACCACTGACACTGGAGAGGGATGGATGTGCACTTGGAATAGAAATGGATACACTCAGTATTTCCAGATGCAGACCTGCCTGCATCAAGTACAATTTCCACTAGCGCACAGGGAACACACTCTGCCTAGGGTCTGGATATCTGTTTATTTGTCTCCCTCCAGTTCCACAATACGACTCCCCACTAGTACAGCTGTAGGGTTAGATCCTCAGCCGAGTGTCCAAGCCAAGTCCTGCAGCATCCTCACTGTAAACCCAATGCTTTGTGTCCCTGCCCCCAAATAGCTGACACACACACACTACGAGATTTAATTTTCATGCACACACACCTGGGAAAGGTTGGCACAGGTTTACCTGCTGTGACCCCTTCTGCCCAGAGTATAAGGTATCACTACCACCAGACACTTCACAATCAGCTACTCTAAGGCCCTTAACAAAGTGTGTCCAGTTATACTGTGTAATATTAATATTAATACAAATGATAGTAGTTCACCAAGATGGCTAGGCCTTCTGGAATGGTCCACACAGTGTCACCAAATAAATGTAAGTACTCTCAAAGGTTAAGTACTACATGGATCAGCCAATATATTTAATAATAAATAATAAAAGAACACGAAAATATTGAATATATATTCTCAGTAAACCACAGAGTTTAAATCACAGAAAATACTGAAAACAACATTGATGGAAAGAGTCATACAAATAAAGAAATGCAGTCTCTAAACTAAGCTTCACTATATTCCTGATTGAATCTAAGAGAATTATACTGTTCCCTAATAACATACCTGGGCAAAGCAAGAAGAAATGCGTGAGCAGTTTTTCTAGTCAGGCCCCAAACAGAATACTGTATATTCTGAGATTACTCCCTGTAAAGTATAATACCCAAGATGACTTGCAGAATGACCTCATCTGGTCACCTGACTCTAGGTTCCCACAATATCGTACCTTTTGAAGTTTGAGACAGAACTTTAGCAGACTGCAACAATACACATTTAGAACGTTTATGGCAATGCCAAGGAGTCAAGAAACATTTACAACATTTCCCCTTCTTTACAAAAACTAACAGATAATGGCTGCTCCCAGACCTACTGTGTCTGGGCCTACTCAACACTGTGCGGTACCATTCAATGATTTAACAGCTCATTTACATTTCCCTTATTTTTCTTAAAATAAGCCAGCTGGTTAATCATTGCTGTGCCAGTGTCCTCTATTAAAACATATACATTTAATTAAGATACCATAATACATGTACATTTCTCTTCATTTCAGCAGGGTGCACTTATGATACATTTTAACATAATTAACCCAAGCAGAGCTCACAAATACATTTTCAGCACAGGCATCTGTACAAATCAGCTTGATATACAAATGACATTTAATTATTTATAAAATTCCAGCTAGCTGTGCTGGCACAAGTCATACATCCTCTGACCTACTTCTCCACGCATGGCTGGCAGTACCTCCCATTGTCACAGGTACCATTGTGCATGAAGATGAAGTCCCCTGTCCCAATAAATTCCCTCTTGCCCTCATCACACAGCTGAGGGAGCAGGTGTTGCTGTAGTACAGTTCTGTACTTTTCCTGAACAGTGTAAAGCCGACCTGTTCTGAAGATGCTCATAGCACTCCACACCATCACTTGAGTTGGGTGCTTGAGGCACTGAATGATACAATTATAGGTTCATAGGTGTGCACTAGGCTAATAGCCCTGGAGCCTTTACAAGCCTAACTCATAGGATTACCCTGGCATCATGCCACCTGACCTTAATTCGCAGTGCCTCTGTCGAGTAGAGCCACTGGAGTGATCCCCGGGGTGAATTTTCTATTTCCTATCCACTCATCAAGATTTCTCTTGAAGAGGGCCAGTGAGGTGCTCTGTTTGACATGTATGGGAAGTCTATTCCATAGCATGGGCAGTCTCCGGGTTATGAACCTGTCCCTCCAGCATGTTCTGTTGATTATGGTAATGAGGTAGAGGTGTCTGGAGTGTGTGGTCCGGAGGGATTTGGATTTCTTTAGATGTAGCATTTCTAACAGAGCTGAGACAGATATGGCTTTGTAAGTCAAGCAGAGATCGCCTCTAAGTAGGCGATATGAGACAGAGAATAGTTGGAGTGTTTTGAGTCTGTCCATATAGGACAAGTGTTTAAGGCCTAGGATCCTCTTTGTGAGGTACTTTTGCAGCCTCTCCAGTTGTTTAAGCTTAAGCTTAAGTTCATACTAGGCTAACTACCCTTGCGACTCATTTTAAGCCTAGCCAATTATCCCTTGTGAGACTCAAACCCTGCACCTTGTACTTGTAAGGCAAGCACCTTAATCATTAGGCCACCCTTAATTGCAGGTGTCTAGTGAGGTACATGCCAAATGGTGTATTGTACTCGATGATTGACCTAATGAGGGAAGAGTAGAGGGAGACAATGACCTCTTTCTTCCTGGATGCAAAACCCTTAGTAATGAGATGTGCCACATAGAAGGACTTTCTGACCACAATGGCAATGTGGTGGGAAAAAGAGAGGTTGCTGTCAACCTGTGTTCCCAGATCTTTTATAACGCCTTCTGTGTTTGGTGGACTATCATTGATGTGGTAATTCATGGGAACCGGGTTTTTCCCAAAGGGGATGACAAAACTTTTTTGTCATTGAGCTTAAGGGCATGGTTCTGACACCAGTCGTTGGTCTCAGTGAAGCCTTTCTGTAGGATATCAACATTACTTGGGGAGTTAATAATAGCTCCCAACTTGCAATCATCTTTGAACTTTATTAGCCAGAGTCCCTTCATGTTGGCCTGGACTTCAGAGAAGTAGATACCAAACAGGAGTGTACCCAGGACCGAACCCTGTGGGACTCCACTCATTACTGGTTGGCAGTCTGACTTGAAGTCAGCTACTTTCACACTGTAGGTTCTCTCTGTGAGCTAGTTCGAAACCCACTTAGTGATATACGGGTTGATGCCTAGCTTAGTGAGTTTTTCTAAGATTCCGGAGTGGAGAATGGTATCAAAGGCCTTGGCCAGATCAAGGTAGACTGTATGAACCACCTTGCCTTCATCCACAGCTTTGGTGACTGACTCAGAGAAGTCAATGAGGTTGAGCAGGCATGATCTCCCCTTCACAAAACCAAACTGTGTGGGATCCAGAGTTTGAAGATTTCCTATATCCTTGTTTATTAGGTCCGTGATGATGTGTTCCATAGCTTTGCATATCAGACTCATCAGGCTAATGGGGTGATAGTTCCCAGAGTCTGTAATCGCTCCTCCTTTGTGGAGTGGGATGACTGTAGCAGTGTGCCATTCAATAGGGACAAAGCCTGAGGTGAGGCTGTCGTTGAACAGGGCACACAGGTGAGGTGCCAGTTCACTCTGTAGTTCAAGTAGAACACAGCCAGTGATATTGTCAGGTTCCATAGAAGCTGTATTATTGACCTTGGACAGTGCTGTTTTAACCTGTGCAGCAGTAATACTGGGTGCCTGGCAATGTACTGGCATTGTGATTGGTCCTTTGGGGGGGGGTGTACAGTTGGCACTGAATCTGTTGGCCAGTATATTGGCAATATCTGTTGTCTCGGTATAGGAGGTACCATTGTGAAGTAGCTCAGAGCAAATCTCGGTATTGCTGTGGAGATTCTTTACATAACTATGGAAGGCCTTGTGGTTGTCTTTACTATCTGCTGCATCTACTCTCCAGATTGTCATCTGACATATTGTATTTGTTGATCAAAGCACTGTATTATTCTCTCATCACTGAAAACAGCCCATTCCCAATCTTCTTCTGAACAGTTTTGAAACTCTTTCGCCCAGTACAGTCTTTTTGCCATCATTTTGTTGGACAATTTCCGTTTCTACAGAGGTCTGCAAGCTTGAAGCCCAGTGTTTAGAAGTCTCTGTCAAACAGTTCTGGAACTCACTGTAACACCCTGTTGTTCCAGCATCCCCTGCAGCTGTCTACTGGATGCCTTGTGATTCTGACAGCAATCTCCGATTGGATACAAATCATCCCAAGGAGTTGTGGAACGTCTGTGACCACATCTTCCAGAACATCTGGGCAGCAACCCTTCACCGATATTCAGTTTCTTCCAAATATGGCTAACAGATGGCTGACTAACTCTGACCTTCTTGGAGATTTCTGATCCTGTAATACCTTCTTTGAGCAGAATCTCAACTTTTGCATTTTTTTTGGTGTTAAGTCAGCCAATTTACCCATTTTTAAGACTATGGAGCTGCATCATTATGGCATCATTTCTCTTAAGTAGGTAAGTAACATGTAGTAATTTCATGCTAAATAGTGTTTTATTAAAGAATTAGCAAACTGAAATGATTTGCGCATTTCTGAAAAAAACATACTGAAAATCACTAAAGAAATTTCCATTATTTGTTGATATTTCTATTAATTTGGCCAACGTTACCCAAGTCACACTACAGAGGAAAAAAGTGAAGTATTAGGGTTTTGGCAAAGCTTAAGTTATTTCCCTTTATATAGACTTCTTTTTTAGAAAGGAAGAATAAAATGTCTTTTATGAAATACATTGCTAAAGTTATGTGATTTAAGAACCTGTGTCAGAAAGATGTCTGGATTTTTGTTTTGAAAGGAATAGACAGCACTTGAATGGTAGTAACTGTCGCATGTCTTGTGTATTCAGATGTGACACTGAGGCACGAGATAGGTTCAAGCCATTTATTGTACATAAACATATCAGGAGCTGTAACTTGAACATGTACTTTTAACTTCATAAGCTTATTGACTGACTCATTACTTCTAACACACTAACGTATGCATCGCCATTCAAGCTAACACTTACACTGAATGAATATACAAAATGGCACTGATCTCGCACATGCTCAATAACTTATATGCATATGCTCTCTGACTACAGTGAATGACAGGTACAATATACACACTGATCTACATCCTCTCTCATTAATTTTGTTTGGCATGCAAAATAGGAGAACACAGATATTTTAAGAGCTAAACAGTATATCAACATTTCAATAAACAAAACTGAGTTCAAGTCCAAGTTGCTGTGTATTTTGGATTCAGTCCGGAAATTCTACCTGATCTGGTAATATAGAAATTCTGTCTGGGTTTAGCAATAGGGACAGTATCTGGAGATTCTTTCAAAACTGGAGCATCTGAGATTACATCAAAATTATTTGAAAAAGCACACCGTCCTTTTGAATTTGAAGAGGTGTAAAGCCACTCTGGGGATCAGAGACATCGGTAGAGGCAAACTGCTGGGTCATTGGTTCAGAGACAGGTAACTCATATCTTCAATTCTTTCTGAAATCCATTCCTTCAGATTGAATGATGTAAGATCTTGGTTCTTCACAACATTCGGTCATGTACTTTAGATGTTTGCATTCTCACATCTTCTAGTTGTAGTAATGGTCTAAGGGATTTACTGGTCTTATTGTAGTACAAATTTTGTGACTGATGTTTTCTTGAAAGTTGAGCCTTGACCACTCTGTTGTTCTTTGCATTTTGTACTAACAATTGTTTACTGGGTGGAAGAGTTGTTCTAGTCTGTCTGTACATTAATCTCTGAGCAGATGAACCAAGCAAGTTGTCTTAAGGAATGTTTCTGAGATTGAGTAAGTTAAGGAAAACATCGGTACCATCTCTCTTGGATTTCTCCGACAAATGTTTTGCATTCTGAACTGCATGTTAAATTAATCCATTGGATTGTGGATACTCAGGATTACTGGTAATATGAACAAAGTCCCAAGACTCAGCAAATTTCTTAAACTGCTGACTTGTAAACTGTGGACCATTGTCTGGCATAACTGTGCGGACTACTATGGACAGAAAAATGTCTCTTTAATTTTGTAATGACAGTGCTGGACGTCAAGTTAGGATGTTGGTCAATTTCAAACCAATTTGAATAAGAGTCTACTAACACTAAGTAATGCTGACCATTCCATCCAAAAATATCTTTAGCAACCATCGACCACTGAAATTCAGGAATCTGGTATAGCTGAAGTGGTACTTTTTGTTGATGCAGTTTGGTGCTGTTGCAGATTGAACATGCTAGAGTTTCCTTCTCTATATCTTTGGACATAGAAGGCCAAAGTACAATGCATCTTGCCCTTCTTTTGGTTGAATCAGTACCTGGGTGGGCACAATGCAAAATTGTGATATATTCTTCCATCATGATGAGCTCATCTCTGTAAGGAAAGTACAAGGTGGGTAGACTGGCAGTTTTCTAACTCAGAATATCAAATGCTCTTTGGTATTGTTCCAACCAGGACCTGGTTAAATAATTACATATCAACTCATGTAATGGTGCGGAAAACTCACTCATGTCTGGGATGAACTTTTCTAAATAGTTGACCATACCTAGAAAATGTTGTAAAGATGTGACATTCTCTGGAACTGGCATTTCAAGAATTGCTGCTTGCTTAGATGGATCTGGTTGTAAGCCAGAACTGGTAAACACATGTCCAAAATAAGTAACTTCTTTCAGTTTGAATTTACATTTCTGAGGATCCAGTTTAACATTTACTTCACGTGCACGGTCTAGAACTTTCCTGAGGTTTCTATCATGTTCGTCTTCACCATTACCTCTAACAATAATGTTGTTTATTATAATAGCATAAAGACAACTAGAAAAAAATTGATCTGATGTTGTAAATCTTTGTTCATTCATTACAGATAGGACCTCGGTTCCGTCCTCAGAACTGATACAGCCGTTTACCAGCTCGCGCAAGTCAAAAACTCTCAGCTAAGAACCTACCCACGATGCCCCTCTCCTAGATACTCCAGATTTCATTTGCTGCGTTCCTAGTCAGACGTGTTAGCCATCTCTCTCAACGCTAAGTAGTAAATTGTTGATTTTATGACAGTTGTTCTTCTAAATTACTAAATTTTTAGTCAAGTTAGACTTTTCTCACTGTCGCCTATAACCTAGGCCTATTTCCTACCCCTTTCCTTAGTAATTACATTTTTTACCCTTTTTGGTACTGTCCCTCTCTCCTGTCTTTGACAGACCTTCCCTTTTTGCTAGTGGTATTCCTTAACTTAACATCACTGGTATTTTCTTCCTTTTTTTTCCGATAGGATAGCATAGTTTCCATATCATGTCAGACAAAGCTAAGTTGAGTTTTAAACAGTGTGACAAGTGTGGACGTAAGATGCCTGACTCAGATGCACATGTCCATTGTGTCTGTTGTTTGGGCGTGGATCGTATTAAAGCTGATTGTGACATTTGTGCTAGTTTTAGTAATTGAACACTAGCAGAATGCAAAAATAAACTTATTTTAAAAGGTTTACTCAAGACACCTTTCTCGGAGGGTCTATCTGGGTTGGCGGTCTTACCCCCTCCTAAGACCAAAAATATAAGGAAAAACAGAGTCACTCGGTTCCTGCATCTCCGTCAGTTATGGAACCGAGTTGACTCTGTGCTTCACCAGTGCCCTTGGCGCAGACTTCTTTGGCACCACTAGCTTTGATGCCGTCCTTGGTTCCCACATTGGCTCCAATAACTGTACATGCCTTGGCACCATCCGCGTCCACGGTGCTGACAGTTTCCTCAACTCCATGGGCTCCGATGACTGTACATACCTCGGCACCTTCGGTGTTGACAGTTTCCTGGGCTTCATGGGCTCTGATGACTGTACAAGCCTTGGCACCATCCCCGTTCATGGTGCCGGCAGCTTCTTTGGCTCCATGGGCTCTGATGACTGTACATGCCTTGGCACCATCCCCAACCATGGTGCCGACAGTTTCTTTGGCTCCATCAGCTCCAAAATTTGAATACCTGCCAAGGACAAGATATTCTCCAACTTATGACCCTTTCTTGGGGCATAGGTTTAGCCCCTTTCTCGAAAGACCTGATTCCCCTTCAGCAGCCTCCTATAGATCCACTTGGAGTTTTTCTGAACTAGACCTAGTGTAGGTTGTGGACCAGCTTCAAACAGCTAGTGGATTGCCCATTCCAGCTAGACCTTCTGTCCCTCCTGGCTCAGAATCTTTTACCTCATCTTCCCCTGCTTATCCTCCTCCAGCATCCACCCTGTTCCTGGTACCGATGTCCACTTCAATACATGCTGTTTCAGTTCCGACAGCAGTTTCTCCCCTTTCGGCACTGACCACCCTTGCTACATTGGCTACGATGGAGCCAATGCCTTCTTGGAGCAGTGCTTGGACCGTTCATACCTTGGTACCTAATCCAGTGCCTATTTTCTCACTGGCACTGTCTATTTCCATGGTTCCGACAGCTTCCAGTTCTCTCGGAACCCCTCAACTAGAGGTGGGATTGAGTGGGCCTGCTGTACAGGTAATGGAAAGGGGACTTTATTCCAAAGGCTCACAGCCAGCATCTAGTACACCAGTATCAGAAACCTCCCCTAGCATGCACCTCTCCTAACCCGCTATGTCAGGTCCCCAGGCACTGGAGTGACAAGAACCCCCTGTGAAGGGAACCCCTTCTCTGGAGTCCTCCTCAGAAGATCCCACTGGAGAGCCACCCCGGAAGAAAAGGTGCAAGAGGAAGCACCTTGACTCCCCAGAGGAATCTATCACAGAAGACACTGATTGTGATGAGGGGAAAAGGTCCCCGTGTTCTGCCCCAGATGACGTTTCATTTGGAGACATTCTCAAAGTCCTCAAACAGCAGGGAGAATGGAAGCCCTCTAACCCTTCTTCTGAGGAATCTGTGTTTCCTACTTCCTGAGTGACCCCACCAGCAGATGATCTTGTTAAACTAATTGTGCAGTGTGCCTGGAAGGCCCCCAGACAATGTAGAACCTGTCCCCTGGAGGCCGGACAGAATTTTATCTACACCTGAAGACCAGCCCCACTGGTCCAAGCAGCTGACAGTTGATTCTATGGTCATGGCAGTGGCCACCAAGAGAGAACTGGCAGAAGATAGCTCCACTGTCCATCCTCCAAACAGGGAGTCCCAGACCATGGACAGACTAGGGAAGCGGATCTGTGCTTCAGCAACCTTCGCCATTCGGTCGCTGAATTATCTGACACACTTTACTCGCCTCCAAGGAGACATAATTTCTGAAATGTCTTCCTCCTTGGTGGGGGTACTGCCTGATGAGGTGTGTGACACTGTCACATCACAGCTATCTATCCTTGAATCCATCTCAAACTCCTCGATGCTCACACCACCGAGGGGGCAGCTTGAGCTGCCATATCTGGTGTTGTCATGAGACGTAATGCTTGGATGCAGTTGTGTGATTTTGCAGATCCCTTTAAATCTTCCTTTGTCAATGCACCTGTCGACAAATCTGCACTTTTTGGACCCAAGGTGCGAGACACACTTGCAAGTAGTGAGAAAGACTGAAAGACCTTGTCAGCTGTGGGCATACACTTTTCCAACCCCCAGAGGTCGTACTCCAGGAACCAGAAGGAAGGAAAGATATGGTTCAAGAAATCCCAAGTATCCTTTCGTGACAGTCGTGGTGAGCAGTCCCCTCAGGATAAAGGGGTCAACTCATTTGGAAGACGCCCCTTTCGAGGTAGAGGGGGTCCGCATAACCAGGGAGCTAGAGATTCTTTCTCCAGCAGACCCTACCAGTGCTCCTGAGCAGCAGCCCAATTGCTTTCCTCTGGAAGCAGTAGGGGTCATTTTCCTCTGCATCTATCAGCCTGGCATCTTATTACTACCGATGTTTGGATGCAGAGAATAATATCCAGAGGCTACCAAATACCATTCAACGTAACCTCCAGACCCGTCAAATGAATCCCCGATGTACCACCCAATCAGAGGGAATTAGCAGCCTTAGAAATAGAAAAACTGCTAAGAAAAATTGTCATCCAACCAGTCCCACCAGAACAGACAGGATCCAGGTTTTACTCGAGGTTCTTTTTAGTGCCAAAAAAGACAGGGGGCTGGAGACCAATCTTGGATCTCAGCCTACTTTACAAGTTTATCAAACCTCAAAAATTCCATATGGTCACAGTACAGTCCATTCTACCCTTCCTAGGGAGGGACAATTGGATGTGCTCTATAGACCTACAGGATGCTTACTACCACATAAAGATGGGTCATCGCTCCCAAAGGTTTCTCCGCTTCCAGCTGGGAGCCAATTACTACCAGTTCAGGGCACTGCCATTCAGTCTCTCGACAGCCCCTTGAGTGTTCACCAAATGTATGGCAGTTGTGGTAGCCCATCTTTGACTACAAGGATTCCAGGTGTTTCCCTATCTAGACAACTGTCTCCTTACCACTCCGATGAGGAATCTCCTAGTCTGCAGCCTCTCTTACACTCAAGGTCTCAGTCTCCACTTGGGGATTACAATCAACAAAGACAAATCTCAGATGTCCCCAATGAAGACACTGGAATTTATTGGAGCGGTCTTCAATACAACATCCTGTCAAGCTTCTCTCCCCCCTCACAATCTTTTGAAAATAAGACACCAAATTCAAGACCTTCTTCCTCACACGTTTGTACCAGCATGTCTTGTACTGCAACTCTTGGGCTCCATGGCAGCTGCCATTACTTTAGTACCACTGGTGAGACTGCACATGAGAATCCTGCAGTGGCTCCTTTCCACCCAATGGTCATTATTAACCCACCAACTCAAGAACATGATATGCCTTACAAACTGTTGCAAGGAAGAAATGCTATGGTGGGTGGAACCACAAAATAATCTTTGGTGTCGACCATTCTGTCTTCTTCAACCCATGGCCACGGTGACCACGGATGCTTCACTGTTAGGGTGGGGGGCATTTTCAGAGAAAGACTGTCCAAGGCATCTGGACCCCCATCGAGGCCAACTTGCACATAAATGTCCTGGAACTGACGGCAGTTCTCTTAGCGTAGCAAGCATTCCATAAATCCCTACCCTCGGGGATCATTGCAATTTAGTCAGACAACATGTCAGTCGTCTGGTATATCAACAAGCAAGGCAGAACTAGATCTTACCCCCTGTGTTGGGAAGCCATGAGGATTTGGCACTGAGCAATAGCTTCCAATTGCTTTCTTATAGCAATGCACATTCCCGGGAGTTCCAACCTTATTGTGGACAATCTGAACAGGAACATCCTGATGCCTCATGAGTGGTCCCTCAGCCCTTTAATAGTAGATTGGATCTTTCAACACTGGGGCAAGCCTTGCTGTGACCTGTTTGCTTCCCCCCTGAACTACAAATGCAGGAGCTATTTTGCCTTGATCCCCCCTTAGGGGGAATCACCGAGGGACGCTCTAAAGCATGATTGGTCCCCAGGTCTTCTGTATGCCTTTCCCTCATTTCCCCTCATTCCAAAAATTCTCCAGAAAGCTCAGAGGTTGAAAAGCAAAGTGATCCTCATTGCTCCCTACTGGCCACGTCAAGTCTGGTTTCCTTTTCTATGGCCTCATCTGATTCATCGCCCATGGATCCTGGATCATTCCCAGGACCTGCTATCCCATCCTCAGGGATTGTTTCATCTGAACCTGCACAGTGTCAAGCTCACAGCTTGGTTCCTCCACTTCCAATGATTGCCAGGCTGCCTGACATCCCATCTCCTGTTCATTGAAATTCTTCTGGCCTCACATAAACCTTTCACTAGAAAGGTTTATTCTAGTAAATGGACTAGGTTCTCTATTTGGGCCAAAGACCAGAACTTAGACCCTTTCTCTATGCCTATTCAAAAGATTCTACAATACTTGACTACTCTTCTACATGCAGGAGCCTCAGCTTCAATGATCACTGTACATTTAGCAGCTATTGCCAACTTTCATAATGGTCTTGATAATTCTTCAGTTGTGTCACACTGCCTAAGCAAGACCTTTTTGAAGGGAGTATTACATGTTAAACCTCCGGTCAAGCCTCCCTTAGAAACCTGCGACTTGACTGTGGTGCTTCAGTCTCTCACAGGCTCTCCCTTCGAGCCCTTTGATTCATGTGATTTGAAATTTTTGTCATGTAAAACCATACTTCTAGTAGCACTCACCTCAGTGAGAAGAGTATCTGAGCTGCAGGCCTTGAGTGTCAAGAGTCCTTACTTGATCTTCCACTCGGGTAGGGTGTCCCTTCGTACTGACCCTTCTTTCTTGCCCAAGGTCATTTCTGGCTTTTCCATTAACCAATCTATTGACTTGCCATTTTTTTTTCCCAAGGCATTATAATAGAGGGGAGTACCTTTTGCACACCCTTGATGTGCACCAGCAGCTTTGTTGTTATTTGGACTAAATCTTTCAGGAAAACAGACCAATTGTTTGTGGCCTTTGCAGGACCCAGATTGGGTAAACCTGTTTCCAAAGTGACTTTATCCTCTTGGCTTACAAACATCATTACCTTTATCTACCAACAGAATAAGCTACCCTTACCTTCCAGAATAAAGGCTCATTCTACCAGATCTATGGCTACTTCTGTAGCTTTTCATTCCAGAGCCTCTTTGGATGATATGTGCACAGCAGCCACTTGGGAAAGACCTCATACCTTCATATCTCATTACAAATTGGATTTGGACTCCAGGAGACAAGCATCTTTTGGTTCTATGGTGCTCAGGAATATCCTTCCTTAGGGCCACCCAGGACTCAAGTAGCTGGGGACTCAGTCCTATCTGTAATGAATGAACAAAGATTTACAACATCAGACGAAGAAGTTATGTCTTACCATAATGTTCCATCTGTGTTGTAGATGTTTGTTCATTCATTACTTCCCACCCTCCTTCTCTCTGCCTGGATTCCTGGTGGACTTTAGGAACTCCTGGTTAGGGTATTTGCTCAAACAGAGCCTTCTACTATTTTTCCTATAACTACATCTTTTATCTAGGGTGGGCAAACTCGATCTGGAGAATCTAGGAGAGGGGCATTGTGGGTATGTTCTTAGCTGAGAGTTTTTGGCTTGTACGAGCTGGGAAATGGCCATTTCGGTTCCAAGGATGGAACCAAGGTTCTATCTGTGATGAATGAACAAAGATCTACAACACAGATGGAACGTTATGGTAAGACATAACTTCTTTTTCCATGGCATGTTGAAAGACTTCACTGGCAGAATTGATTCCAAATGGCATTCTTAAAAATCTGTATCTACCAAATGGTGTACTGAATGTAGTTAACAATGAAGATTTGCGATCAAGCGAAATTTTCCAAAAAGAGCTTTTTGCATCTAAGACTGAGAAAACTGTGGAATTTGGCATGAGAGCACCTACATCTTCTACTCTACACATCAGATGATGAGGACACTTAAGTGCTTTGTTTAAGTCTCTTAGGTCAATACATATTTGAATATCATCTGAGCTTTTCTTATGAGCTACAACCATGAAAGATACCCATTTGTTTGGTTCTTCTACTGGGGTAAGGACACCTTAATTCACCATTTTGTCTAGTGCTGCTTTTACTTTGCTCTGAATTTCCACTAGAACATTCCATACTGGTCTGACAACTGGACTTACTTCATGCTTTAACTTAATGGGATATGTAACTGCAAGTTTATCAAGCTCGTCTTTGACAATATCAGATATTCACTAAAATATTCTGTGTAAAGTTATCACTGTTATTCAGACTTATATGGTGGACCTGTTTATTAAATGTAATCAGTCCCATTTTCAGACTGTCTTTGACGCCTAACAGTGACTGCACATGTATTTTGACTACGTAAAACTGCAAGTCATATCTGTTTCCAGCAGAATGGCATGAAAGAACTACACTTCCATCAGTTTGAATCTCTTCATCACCATAAGTATCTAGTTTTGCAACTTTACTGAATCAAGTTTCTCACCAGCTTTTATTTTAACAAATATTTCTGCTGATGTAACATTGCACTTATAGTCAGTGTTTACTTTAAGATCTAAAAGTTTTCCATAAATTTGTACAGTACAAAATATCTCGCTCTTTGCTGAAAACTGATAGTCTACTGTATTAACTGTTTCATCGCTCACAGAGACACCATCAACATAGGAAGTTTGCTCACAGCTCTCAGAATTTGCTACAGTCTCTGTCTGATCTACTTGCTTCTTCAGATACTTTCTTTTAACATAAGTCTGCAGCACTTTAGACTTGTAAAGCCTTTTGAAATGATTCCACTTATTAATTTGTAACATTGCTGACCAAAAGCTAAACACTGTTCCCATTTAGGTTCATGACTGCCTCCACAATTGTGACAGTTAACAATGAGGTTAGATGTGGCACTCCCTTCTGTTTATATTTCTTTTTTGCCTTAACTTTCTGTTGCACATTATCAAAATTCATACTACCAGATACTGCAAACATGCTTTGATCATTTGTGAGTATATTCTTATGCTTTTCTGTAATCTTAACGTATTTGACAAATCTCAATGGCTTTACTCAATGTTAATTCACTATCTCGAAGCAAAATCTTTCTCAGTGCAGGATTATTAACACCACATACAAGACGTTCTTTTATCAACTCATCTCTTAGATTACCAGATCTGGATGTTTTCTCTTTATTTCTTAAGTCAGTAAAGTATGCTGAAATAGTTTCACCAGGCTTTTGATTTCTTATGTAAAATTTCTGCCTTTCCATTGTAATTATTCATTTGAGGGTTACACATTTTTCTAAATTTACACTTTAAGCACTCAGGGTCTTTCCGCATAGGCCAACTAGGGTGCCGCTGTAGCAGGGGCACTTTTCCAGTATTTATTTGGTGTAGGTAGACCAGGATGGGGGCACCAGATGATGTGATGGAGGTGCCATGGAGCCCTTTTGCCTAGGGCATCAGTTGACCTAAGGCCAGTCCTACTACATGTCATGAACTTTTTTGCTCTAATGGAACACACATATCTGCTGACACAGTGTATGATTCACAAAAAGTGTTTCTGTGTTCATAAGAAACCTGACTCGTTAAAGTTTTTTTATTATATATTATTTCCAAAAGAACAATAATTTTTAAATGTTTCAGTCATTTTGTTGTAGTATCTTCAACCCTTATAGTACCATTTTTCCCTCTGTTTTAAGGACTAGAAAGTTTTTCTTAGCCAATGCTCCACCATTCTAAAAATGTGTTGACATTTGCTGTGCACTAAATGGAGTGATTATACTGAAATAGTGTGAAGTTATGTCATTACTGTATTAAAACATTAACAGATGCTTCCAGCTTTCTGTTATTTAACAAATGCTGAATATGTGCTAAGACTGATGCTTGCAGGACTTTTTTTAAAGTGTGTAGGGCAAAAGCATGCACATCTATTTTTTGGATGGGAGAACTCAGATAATTTTGAATTAGTAATTACAGCCTTTCTCTGATTCTGTTTCAATTTTGAAGTAAGACACTATAATTAAATAGATAAAAAATCAAAATATATTTACTATAGTATCTGTACTATCACTGGTATATTTTAGGGAATGGTTATTTAATCTGGAAACAGTAGAATGAATGGCTACAAGTTTTTTTCTTCTCTGCTCATGTCTGGAATCACTTGAGGAGACCATATTACTCAGCATATTTATTAGTCTGTGCAGTAGTAGAAGGCATGATAATATGGCAGAAGTTGCAGATGTTGACAGTATTACCTTCCTTATGCAAAGAAGGGTAATATTTTCGATAGCTCCGGAAGAGTTTTTTCCAAAAGATACCTTAGAAGTTGGATAACATGACACGCTGTAGTGGCTACCATTAGCTTGATTTATTTTGGAGGACTGTTTCTTCCCCTGGGCTGTTTTTTTCCTCTGAACATATCTTTTTCTTTATGCCAAATATTCTACTGGGGGAAAACTTAAATGAGTGTTACAGTAACAATTGGTTAGCTCAGCCCCAGGATGCAGAAGACAGATTTTTATAACGTTTGCCAGAGCTGCAAGGTGGTTGTTAATACTTATTGGATAGTTTCTGTGTTTGTTAGTTTAGAAACTGTACAGGGCTGGATCTGTATCTCTTTTTTAAAGGAATTAATCCCAACCAAAAGGTTTGTGTCTGTCTGAAGTTTGTGAAAAGCAAGCGTTTTTAGCCTTCAACAAATCATTCTTTTCAGGATTTTGACAAGTTTGAAATTTAAGAGTCAGATAAATTAATCTTTGTAAACAGCTTAGACCTTGTCCCTGTGAGTTAATTCAGAAATTAATAAAATCTAAGTCATTTGCACTCTTTGGTCTTCAACCTATTTTTCCTCCCAGGATCAGTTTGATTAATGCTTGCCAATAAGTGACTGATGAAATAGCTTAAAACTGCTTTGGCACTGTCAGCATAGCTCTCTACTTCTTTGTTTAATAATCTGGGAAAAAGCCACTAAAAAAAAATAAATAAATAATAATAAAAAAAGAACAAAACGCCAGAATCAGGGCCATTTTTGATTATTACTGTAATTCTCTTAGAAAGCTAATAGGACTATAAGATTTACATGACATGCATTTCTGAAGAATAAGAAATATGACATATATGATATTTTAATATCTACCATTATTGACAGACTGGTCCTTAGCAATTTTCCTGAAAATCAAAAAAATTACAAGGAACAGGGTAAAGGTATGAGGCATAAATCAGGGACATTCTTCAAAATCAGTGATAGCAGGGAGCTACGACTGTCAGGTGCATGTGAATGGTCAGAGACCACAATTAAGCTGCACTTTTAATGTCAAACGTGAAGTGATCTGTAGAGAATACAAGCTATGAAAAATAGGGCTTTTATCATTAGTGACATTATTACATTACATTTGTCTGATGGCACAAAGAGACAATAAGCCTACCTAGTCTGCTCATTAACTGCAATTAGCTTCCCCTTTATAACTCTTTTTCCCTCACCCCTTTTCCACGTGTCTCATATCCTCTTGAATACCTCCATGGATTCCTTCTCCATATCCATGAACTCATTCTATGGGTCTGTGACAGTGTGCAGAGAAGTGTTTTTACAGATCCATCCCTACTGTCATCTGCCTATGCCCTGTCCTCCCCTTCTTTCCTATATATTCGGGATGACCTCTTTATATCTCCCTGACATGACTTTTTCACATATATACTTATCTCTTTTGACATTCAGTGATAAGATTAGAGAAAGTAAATAAGACCCAAAATGTTAGTTTATTGCTAAAACAGATGAACACCATAATCAGGACTGTTAAGAAAAATTCATGCTATATATTAGAAATAAATGAAATATATTAATGCACAGCTAAACTAATAATGGATAAAGGAAGGGAACAAGTAAAATGCAACCATGGAAGCATCGAATAGAAAAAACTATGAAGCAATCAAGGCTAGAAGCATCACTGTTTGAAGAACAAAGAAAAGGGAGCAGTTCCTCAAAAATAATTAGACATAATAAAAGCAGCGCACAGTATCAACACAGGAAAAGATTTACATACTATTGCCAATAATAAATTAAAAAATCAACATAGGCAGAAAAAAGTAGAAGGCTTGAAGATAAATATAAATGAAAAGTACAAAATAAACAATTTATAGATGACCCAAAAACATTTTATAGAGAATTGAGAAACAAAGCAAAGTTAATAAAAAAAAAGATGTAGGCACAGTTTGGAGACATGTATATATATATATATATATATATATATATATACATGAATATATATATATATATATATATATATATATATATATATGAATATATATATATATATATATATATATATATATGAATATGAACACTCTGCTGAACATAACACAGATGATGAATGGATAGAAGGATTAAAAGAAACGATAAAGAGCTCTAATGCAGAGGATATGAAATGGAATGAAATATCAGCCAGAGAATTTGAGACAAATTTAAGAAAAAACACTAACTGGAAAAATCCCATACCCAGATGTCAGTACTTAACTTCTGGCTAAAATCATTAACTTCTTTACACAAAAATTTATCCATGAATAATAATTACTTAAATGCATATCCCAAACAGACACCAAACTGGTTAGCAGTAGGAAAAATGGTAGTCCTCCTTAACAGTGAATCTGCAAGCCGTCCTAAAAACTGTAAAACAATAACTTGCCTACAGTCAGTATACAAGCTGTATACTGGAAAAGCTGCAGACAGAGTTTCGAGTCATTTAGAAAAAAATAATGCAATAAACAAAAGGGTAACAAAGAATGTTATTTGGAACAACGGATTATTTGTTGCTAAATAAAGCCATAGTAGAAAATTGTAAAAAGGGGAAGAAGCTAAGTATATCATGGATACATTACAAAAATAAAAACATTTGGCATCATTCTGCATTAATGGATAAACAAATACTTATAGATCTATAAGATGAACCCTGCATTGATCAATTACATTACAGTGCCCATGAAACAGTGGCAAACCACATTGTAGTTCAGTTGTGACAAAGAGCAAATTATTATTCCAGGGATAAAAATTCAAAGGGGGGATATTACAGGGTGATTCTCTTTCAACATTGCTGTTTTGTCTTGCCCTTAATCCATTAAACCGTTTACTAAACAGGTTAAGCTATAGTTACAATTTGGCTTACAGAAAATAGAGTATAAAGACTTCTCATCTTCTTATTGAGGAAGATTTAAAACTGTATAGTTCATCAGATGAGGAGCTGAAAGCACAATTATAAATGGTTAAAACTTTCTCAGATTATATAAGAATGTAATTTGGCCTTGCTAAATGTGCAAAAGCAACATTTAAAACATGAAGGCTGTAGCCCCAAAAAATATTAAAATGGGACTGGAGTGTGATATAAAAGAACTTGAAGAGGCAGGCGTGTATAAATATTTGGGAATAGATGAAGAATCATCAATAAAACATTAACAAATGATAACAAAACCCAGGAAAGAATACTACAAAAGGCTAAAGCTAATATTGAAAACTACCTTGACGTCTAGGAGCAAAGTCTAGACTATAAACCGGTTTGCTGTTCTTGTTCTAACCTACAGTTTGATGCGAGGCTAATATAGGCAGACCATGATAGTGGGCTGTATGCACTCTGATTTCCAAAGTCCATTGAACATGTGGGAGAAACATGCAAATGCAGGTTCAGTAAAAGAAATGGAAGCAGTCGCACACCTTGTTGCTTGGTATGATACACTTATGGCAGACAGCCTGTATATTGAAAGGCATAATAATGTGGCAAGACTATTGCATTTGGGATTGTGCAAACAGTACAGTATTAAAGTAGCTGAGAAGTATTAGAAACATGAACCACAAAGCATTGTAGAAAATAATGACTTTTTATTACAATATCACTCATTACCAACAGTTAAACAAAGATAATAAATGCAAGAAAACCAAATGTAGTAGTCCATGAAAAAAAAAAAAAAAAAAACAAAAGTATCATTGATAATTGAAAGTATTGCACCCAG
This sequence comes from Protopterus annectens, assembly GCF_019279795.1. Classification (NCBI taxonomy): domain Eukaryota; kingdom Metazoa; phylum Chordata; order Ceratodontiformes; family Protopteridae; genus Protopterus; species Protopterus annectens. Next base: position 535,136,047 of record NC_056749.1, on the reverse strand, counting down.
TTATTACAGAGTTAAAAAATGAACAAGTGTAGGAATCTGTCTATTTCTAACCTCACCAACAGAAAAACTAGTAGACTTAAAACTTTTTCCACACAATCTGTATAGGTTTTTTAGGGAATTTTTGAGAAAACATTATTATGTACTAAAGGTACCAAACATGCTATATAAAAATTAAAAATTAAAAAAAGATGTTATAGAATATATATTCATTTATAAATGTTTAGTTACTTTAACCTCAATTCTACTTTGATTAGATTTAATACACTCTTGTATCACGCCAGAGATGTAAATGGTAAATTCAAAACACTCATTTTTTCATGCCACTATTAATATAAAGTATTGGTATAATCCCCCATTTAGCATACTGGTGCACACTCATGCACACACCTGCACACTTTTATATATTGCTAGTTTACTTCATCCACTGTTTTCTGTATTTGTGTGTGTTTTTTCTGCTGGTTTTCATTGTATAAACACTTTTTTGGCTGTAAACATTAAAATGTCATGACAGGTGTTTTTTTTTTCAACTGCAAAGCACTGACATTTTTTTCTGAGCTGTAAATAATTTAGTTTTTATGCACACTAATACACATGGATGTTTATTAGATATTACTACACACACACACACACACACATATATATATATATATATATATATATATATATATATATATATATATATGTATTTATCTAATTAGATAATGTTTATGGGTAGATAGCTATGTTCTTTTTTTCTTGCATCTATCTAGTTATCTCTTTATATTTATCTCCCTATGCATATGATTTTAGTTGTTATCACAGACCTGATGAAGTTTTTATTGCACTAGTTAGCCGCAAGTGACTTTAGTTGAAAGCCAGTCTTTTTACATGTATGTTATGCTTTTCTTACTATCTGATTTTGGAATGTGAGTTGCAAATAGATAGGTAGTGTTTTTGATCTAATCAGTAGTAGTGTGTGAGGGTGGGTACTTGCTATTCATAAATGCACTTTTGCAACCCTCTTTATAAAGTTTGCCTGGAATAGCCTGGTTTAAAATACATTTTCCACACCTACTTCTAAGTGTACAAAAGTGTATAAAAGCTGACATATTTAACATTGTAAAGTATTTCTGATTCTTTGTTACTGAGGATCGCTTGTCTGTAACAAATAAAGGCTTGTTGCTTTGGAACACATCCTGGGTTTCACGATTTTTGGAAATTATATATGCTGCGGTGGTGCAGCGGTTAGCATTGTCGCCTCAGAGCAAGAGGTTCTCCTGTTAGATTCTCGGCTGGAGTGCCTTCTGTGTGGAGTCTGCATGTCCTTCCCATGGTCAAGTGATGTTTAAAGACATGCAGGTAGGTGTGTGCATGAATGGGTGTGCCTTCCTTAAGATTGGGCATCAGGCTGGCAACTCGGCGCCGTAAACATCTAATCTCAATCATTAGCGGACCGGAGTTCCGCTGTGGCGACCCCTAACTGGGAAAAACTGAAAGACATTACTATTGTGACTGAGATCATCAACAAAGTTTTAAGTCTACTAGTTTTTCTGTTTTTTATTTTTTTTTTCAGTTATTACAGAGTCTTACATACCAAGAGACAAAGTCATAAAATGCCAAGATTTGCAGGCCAAAATAAGAGCAGTGTAGAAAATAGATATCCAGACAGTTCCAATAATAGTTGAAGCAACAGGGCTAATAAAAAAAGAATTTGCAGTCATACTTAGATATGCTACCAGTACATGTAACTCCATGTGAATTACAGGAGTCGGTTCTGGGCACATTGTGTGTGCTGAGAAGTTCACCTTTAGCTAACGTCAAATAATAAAACAATACTAATTTCATGATGTTTAATTGTACCCTGACTTGGAAATGGCGTCCATTCCTGTCAGTGTATTAGAAAAATCAAAATACTTAGAAAAATTAAACTCTGAGAAGAACTGTAACTCCTAATCTCAGGTCATCCCACATACACTTTAGATGGCTTTTTTGTGGACACTTCTGGACAGAAAGAAGGAGAGGAAAAATGTGACCAAAATTAACAAAGAAGGACAAGGAAGACTGGAAAAAAAGAGAAAGATGGCTTTCTTCTGGACCTGCTGCCCCTGTCCTTGTGTAGCCATCAAAGTCATAGCTAACACTCATTTTATGGAATGTCAAAGTGATGATTGTTGCAAAAAAGTGCATAATGCATGAACAAATGGTACTGTGGACAGCTTTATTTTATATTAATGTATGTGTACCTGTGTCAGTGCATTAGTTGTGATTTAATACAGATGTTCCTTATAAATATATAAAAATCCACAGAGTACTAAAGATGTGAGCTGACCAGATCCCATTGGTTTGGGATCATAACTTTGTCTTGCACTGTAGCCATTGATCTCTTGCACATTTCTCCAGATGTTTCAGTCCAGGTTTGAGCAGTACTTCTGTATCCTTGCTTTGCTCAGGTGCCTGCATTTCCACTCCTCCAGCTGATATTTTACAGAAGTTATTGCAGCTTAGGTGTAGTACTTTACATTTGTCTCCACTGAATCTTGCCACGATCCACTTGATTAGCCTTTCCAAATCTTTCTTTGGATTCTTTCTCCCATACTCCTCCTCTACACCTAATTTTGTGTCAGAAAATAATTAAATTATGTTCTCTATTCTCCAAGTTATGTCTCTTTTGACAGCTATAATGTTTCCCACTTATTGAACAGTGAGTAAGCTGAGTGTTTCTAAACAATACCATTCCCTTGCACATGCATGAAACAGCCAAGAGGTGAAAATGCAGTATGGGGGTCCAACAGCTTTGTCATTTGCTTCATTGTATGATATTGTTCCCCCCTTAGTTACTGCCCTCTCTTGCAGACAGAAGCATCCATCTCATCTATGGTATCCACAAGGTACTTACAGGAATAGTGCATCTCCTATGACCATGCCCCCAGCCCTCCCACCAAAAGATGTGAGTAGACCCAAACATGTTCATTCTGCCCTCCCCTGCTTGCTCCATCAAATAATGGATTGCTAAATGAACTTGAGTTGATACCTGAAACAAACACAATGAAGAGTACTGAACCTAAGACCAACCCCCCGCATGGTAGTTTATCAGTCACTTTCCTTATTTCTGACATATTTTGTTCACACTGCACCATCCAGCCATGCAGCTATCTATTTTCATAGCAACCATCTGTGTAGAAACAAGTCAGAGGCTTTGGTGATTTCCAGACAAAGTGTGACTAATGATATTTCTTTACCAGGTTCTCTTATAACCCATTCATAAAACTGGATCAAGGTTGACTGACAACATCTTCTGGCATTGAACCTGTGTCGGTTGTTTTCTTAAGAGATTTTTGCCTTCAAAGAAAGTAACCAGCCTGTCCCCCAAGACCTCTCCATGACTATCATTTCCACTATTGTTAGGCAAACAGAACTGCAGTTACCTGCATAATTCCTGCTCTGCCCTTATACTAGGGTGCCACACTTGTCTTCCATTCCCCAGCAACTTTACAGCATACAATAATCTATGGAAGACCTGTGTTATGAGATGCTGGCACGCACTGGCCAGATTGCTGATGTTCCTGGGTGCAGCCTATCTTATTCTAGTACTTCATCCCTCATTAGGGAAGCCAGTTCTTTCTCAACTTCCTCCTTTTCTATTCTGATGTCTACCCCATTATGCTCTATTATACCATGCCTCCTTTATAGAATGGCATCTTCCTCTTGCATTCCTTTCTAAAAATGTATGCAAATGTTCAATAAATACTTCTCCCTAGTCTTATTTGATCTTTCTCCCATCTTTGATCAGTTTGCTAAAGTCTGCACCCATCATTCCTTCTGGTATACCTTATTTTGTCTTGTGCCTTTCCTGCCCTCAACTCCTTTATTGTGTTTTGCTTAACTTATTGTGCTATGATACCTTCACATCTTCTAACCCCTTTACACCACTCTGAAAAGATTTCAAGCCTGTATAAACTAAAGCATTGCTGGTGATTCCCTGCTGGGTGAGGAAAGTAAACTTGTATCTTTTTGTCTGAGTGATAGATCTGCTTTCTGTTTTACTTGCTCCATTTTGTTTTCTGTTTTAATAAATCTGCTTGGCTTGGTATTTTTGTTCTATGTGAGAGTTAGTGACTTAAATTGTCTAGGCTGCACATTTCACATGTTTTTTCATTGGTTAAATTGTTTGTTGAGTGATACTTAAATGCAAAGTGAATTTCTGGAGGTTTGCCTTTTTCTGAAAAGATTTTAAGCCTACGTAAACTAAAGCACTGCTGGTGATGCCCTGCTATGTCTCCCATCCACCCTCTCTTTTGTCATTCTGATTTTTAAACCTGGTGATTTTAAGCTGCACACCCCTACTGTAAACTGAGCGTAATAAGCTCCCCCTTTCTACACTGCTGTTGATGTCCTGAATTATTTATTTGCCTTTCCTTGTGCTTATATTGAAAAACTACATTTTGCCTCTCATTCTCTGTTCTACTGATTTGCTTGCTCTGAATTCATTATCTAGCTAGCTGTTGGAAAAAGTAGTGTATTTTTACACTCTAGAAATCACTTGTTTTTACATCAAGAGGTCAGTGGATTTTCTATCTAGTGTACTGGGAGTTAGCCTGGTCTGTTTAGTTTGGGAAACACTTGAGATTTCTGCATGTAGTTTTATTGGCTGGAAGACTTATTAATCAACTTATCCTGTTTTTAGTGCGTTAATAAATTCTGTACAATTGAGCGGTACTTAGCTCATTTATACAAAGCAAAGTACTTTTATTGAACAAACACACGTTTATAAGCTATTAACAGTACACTGTTGTATCCATATCTTTAAGTTTGTTTGTGGTAACATTTTGTATCTTTTAAGTTTGTTTGTGGTAGCATTTCACTTCAGACACTGCTTTACTGTGCATTTACATTAGGAGGACTGGGAGTATTCATCTAATGACAGTAGCTGTTTACCTGGTCTATCTGAGCTGGAAAGCACACAAAAGGGCTCTATGTATTTTTTGCATTTCCCTTCTATACTATGACTGTACTTTAGCAGTTTAAAAAAAAAACACTGTACTGTCTGCTGATGGTTTAGTTTCATCATATTACATTGTATCTGTTAGTTGTAGGGCCGTTGTAGGTAGTTTGTGTGGTCATGTTACACTTGGACTCCAAACCAGCTCTTCTACATTAAGAAGGTGTTTTTCTGCACCCTTGTGGCAGAAATGTGCTGATCTAACCAGTGTGAGGTGTTGCTTGCTGGTGGAGGGCTTATTGTGTGCTTTCCTGATTGGTAGTCAGCTTAAAACTTGTTTCTCTTTGCTCATATTTAAGCATATTGTTTGTTAGCAGTATTCTGTATAGTTGCAAATGCCTAGAAGGTCAGTTTTTCCCAAACAGTTGTCAGTGAAACCCTTCCAAGCTTTTCTGCTGCTCTAGGAGCACCTCAGTTGCACACTGAGCAATGTTGCCTTATTGATCAACCTTAGCCTTCACAAAGTATAGGCCCTGTTGTAGATTCAGCACTACCAGCACAGTCCTGTCAAATTAACCCATTCCCTTCCCTAATAAAACATACTTATGAATGAGCAGTTTCCCATCCTCTCTTTGGCCAGCCTGATAGACATGGGCATCTTGAAGCAATATAGCAATTATTTCATGTATACTGACAACCAGTTACTCCTGAAACAAACAAATACTATATGTGAGAGTTTTAATGCCAAACAGATTGTCAGCACATACATACTTCCCACACTAAATAAGGACATGACACATAAACTCTCTTATACCGAGGTGCTCACTAGTAACTTACCGAAAGATCAGACGCCTCCCAAACAGAAACCAGTTACACACATAACAATGCAAAGAACAACCACAACACATAATAACACACACACCAGTGTCTCAACGAATAAGCCCATAAGGCACAGCACTACAAAACCTAATGCATTGGTCATAGGTGACTCCATTGTGAGACACACAGATTCTCCCCTCACCAGGCTAGATAAGGAGTGGGTTACGGTTATCTGCCTCAAAGGTGCCAGGATCTATTAAGTCACTCAAACATTCAAATCACTCAGCCACAGGCACTGGTATGACTCCATCTTAGTCCACGTGGGTGTGAATGACTTGAGACTTACCTCACTGGACTATATGAAGAAAGACATGACTGACCTATCAGATTATGTGTCACAGGTAGGTATAAGCCTAGCCTTAAGCAGCATTCTACCTTCATCAAAGGGTGATGCCACAATAGAAAGAAAAAATGATTGACTTTAACAGTTGGCTTAGCATTTGGTGTTAGTCCAAGGGAATCTAATATGTGTCAGCCTGGGAAGACATGGTTGACAGGCCATGCTGCTTTGACAGAGATGCTCTGCACCTGTCTCCTCTAGGCTTTTGTATACTGGCAAAGGCATTAGCCAACCATATTATGCATTTTTTAGACAGTGTCAAAATAACCAACCTCCCATCATAACAAAATCCTGTCTAGGTAAACTCATGGTACTGATGCAGAATGCTAGTAGTCTAAACAAGTAACTGCATTCCTTTGAAGCACTCCTCACTTTGGAAGATGCTGACATCTGTGCTGTCACTGAGACATGGTTCAAAGGCATGGGAAGCACTCCAACCATGCAGGGCTACAATGCCTTCCAAACATTCAGACCACAAACTAAGCATGAAAGAACTAAAGGGGAAGGTGTATCCATCTTTATTAAAGATAAGTACACCTCAAGACTGGTCAAAGAATATGATTCCCTTGAGTCACTCCATTTATCCATGTCTAATTAACTATTGACAAAGGCCCTACCACATCACAGCTAGCTATAGGCCTACCCACCATGAAACGGGAAAAGCATACCACTTACCTGGACTTACTGGAGTCACTTACCATACAGCCCAATACATTTCTTGTTTTAATTATCCTACCATAAACTGGGAAACACACATGACCAACAAACATGCTGGCTGAGAGGTTGTTGGAGTTTGTCAGTGCAAATGCTCTGGGACAGCTAGTCAGCACACCTACAAGAGGATCAAATGTCCTCAACATATTATTCAATAACATGAGAGAACATTGTACACCCCCCCCACCCTCTGTGTAATGACATTCCTGGTAAAATTAGACCATAAGTCAGTGTCTTTCAATGTAATTATAAGACCAGATGCCCCATCAAGCTCAAAAATGCTTAATAAATTTTCAAAGAGAAATTACCTCCTCCTAACTGATGGCATAAGAAGTTTCAAAGCCCCCTCAAATGCAGATAACATGGCTCCTATGCAGAAGTGAACACCAATGCCCAGTATAACCACTTAAGCAGTTGTATAGAATCACTGTGCCTGACTATATTAAAACCAGGTCTTGCCAAAAAAACAAGCCACCCTGGTGGACCCCTAATATAAACAGGCAATACAACAAGAGAAACAAACTAATGTCCAAGAATAAGAGAGACCTGGCTCTGCAGAGAAAGGAATCCCTCTCTAGCCTTAACAAACACAATAAAGATCTTGTCAATCCCTCCAAAGGTGATTATGAAACAAAAATAGCCTCCCCAGCTAAGGATAATCACAAGGCATTCTGTAACTATGTCCGAAATCTAAAAGGGAATACATAGCTATGCTCTGATAATAGCCAATCTGCTAGCTTACAGATTTGGAGCAAACTTCACTGCCCTGTTCCCTACAATTATCCCCCAAAGTATACCTGCCACCATTCCTTAGCCTATTATTTCAAGAGAGCAGGTCATTTCGGCGCTCTCCACGGTCAAAGACAGAGCATCAGTGGGACCAGACAACATCTCAGGTTGCCTTTTAAACAACTTATAACATAAGCTAGCAGACCCACTTGGATCTCTGTTTACCACAGCCTGTGAACTGGCATTGTTCCAGTGGAATGGAGGGCAGCAACAGTAATCACTCTGCACAAAGGGGGACCGTCAACTGACCTGGGAATTATAGGCCCGTAAGCTTGACTAGCCTCATCTGCAAGCCCATGGAAAGAATCATTATCAATCTTATTACCCTATTAACAAGGACATAGGTAATCACAAAACTCTGGAACCAATCTAGTTTAGATTTGTTAAAGGTAGATCATGCGTGTAAAACATGGTTGACTTCTTCGTGAAAGTCGCCAAGGCCCTCAACGAAAGAAAGAGAGTGCATACTACCTATCTTGACCTAGCCAAGATATTTGACACAATCCTCCATTCAGATATGATAGAGAAACTCTCCTAATTGGGAATTAACCCCTACATTACCAGATGGGTAGCAAAGTTAGTGACTTCACCTCTAGCAAAGGACCAGCCACCAGTGATGTACTACGGAGTTCTGTGCTGGGTCCCTTACTGTTCAGAATTTATTTCTCAGAAGTCTAGGAAAACTTGGATGACCTGTGGCTGACCAAGTTCACTGACTATTGCAAATTGGGAGCAATCATTGAGTCCCCCAACAATGTTTGTATACTGCAGGCAGGGATCACACAAACAAATAATTCATACCAAAGTCACAGATTAAAGCTAATTGCAAAAAATTGCATTATTATTATCATTATTATTATTATTATTATTATTATTATTATTATTATTATTATTATTATTATTCCTTTTGGGAAAGCTTAACTCCCTGCTAATTATGTCAGAGACAGCACCTGCCTAAGTGACCCAGTGGTACATGATCTGGGTATTCACCTTCATAGCAATCTGAATGTTGACCACCATGTACCCACGGTAGTAAGGAAATCAGTCTGTCTAGCACTTCTTATGAGTAAAGGCATCCCATCTAGATTTAAGGATGTTATAATTCCATTAAAGTTGGCCCTCACCAGACCAGTAATTGAGTACAATGCTCCCTTTTGCATTTATCCCACCAGACACCTGCAACAATTGGAGAGACCACAGAGGTTTCTCACCATGTAATTACAGGGTACACAAAACAAGTCTTGCAAATAAAGACTGAAAGCCCTGTCACTGTATTCTGTCTCTTACGGGTTGTTAAGGGGTGACATTTGCCTGGCTTACAGGGCCGTCTGTGATCCGGCCTTGATGCAAATGCTATGCATTCATAAAATCAAACAGCATGAAGGTCACTTGCTCCAAGGATCTTAACCTAACCTCTGAAGTGAAAAAGTCATGCTGGAGATACAGATATACCTCCCAGAGACTGCCACTTCTTTGGAACTAGCTTCCAATTCATGTGAAACAGAGCCACTCCCTGACCGTCTTCAAACGCAACATAGATCAATGGATGGGTGACAGCAAAGTCACTCCTGGGGTGGTGCCCATGTCCCTGCTGAGCAGAGGAAGTTGATATTATCTAGAATAGACCCTTACTTCTGTGAATTTTACTCACCTAACTACCGACAATTGGGCCAACTCAGGATAAGCATGGCGAGGCATGTAAGAGCTCTAGGGCCATTAGAGTAGTAACTTTCTATGAACCTATGAACGTATTTCCTGTCTTTTATCCTAATAATTAAAGTCACTTTCCTGTGTATCACATTAGCCTTACCTTCTTTTTTTCATTTTTGCATCTTATTAAAATTGTTGTCTAAGGCCTCGAGTACTGCATCATGACCCATTCTAATCACTTATGTGTTCCCTCAGTTTCTCCTCAGTCTTTGACTCTCACTCCTAGCTCACAATTATTATTTCTACTGAATTCCCACAAAGTCTTTTTCCTTGTGTTTGGGGTCTTACCCTTACTCCCCCCCACACAAACACTATACGGAATAATGGCATGATCACTGTTAGCTGATGGCATCTTCACTTAGACATCCATGACCCCTCTGCCTGCCTTCATTAAGAAAATATTAAATATTCTGTCCTCTGTGTTATTGTCCTGCACAGTCAAGCTCCCACTCATTGTCTACCATGGAGCATATAATTCCCTGATTGCACATGGCAGCTTCAGATCCCCCATGACTGCAGCCCTGTTCCTGCTATTCTAATTATTTCTTCTTTCATTTTGATTATCTTCATTCCCTGATATGTTTGGAGGTGAGTAAACTGTTTCAGTCTACCAGCATTCCTCCTTTCCTCTGTCTTAACTTCCAGGACACTTACCCTATGATGTCTTCCTGCCTCCTCCCTTGCCACTTCCTGCATAACTGCCTGTGGCTTCACCATCTTCCAACCCAAAATCTTTGCATTGCAAAGTAGTACTTTTCAACAGTGCTGAGAATAACAATTAGTAGTTACACCATTATTTTAAGCACCCCTTTGTTCTTTCTTGTTCTTTCTTTCTTGCCTGAACATCTCTGCAGTGTGCACACCTTTTGCATCTCCAACCTTAGAACTATAACAAAGGAGTTTGACACCTTAAAGGAAAATGCTGCCCTCTCCTACCATTTAACTCAATCCTTGGGATTTTCTTCTCCCTACCATATGGTTCTAGTATTGTGTAGGTACCAGACACCTGCTTATACTTTTCAAAACTTTCATTTCCTTGCCTTTGAATCAAAGGAAGGAAAAGCACATCTATTTTTTTTTTAGCTTAACTTCTCACATATTAGATGAGCACTTAATGTGATATATATATATATATATATATATATATATATATATATATATATATATATATAAATATATATAGGTTCATAGGTTCATACTAGGCTATTTGCCCTAGGGAATTTATAACCCTAGCCAGAGTGTGTTTGGCTTTCGCCACCCATTTTTAAATGAATTTTGCTATGCCCTTTTTTGAGGTTAGTATACTGTGCCTCTGTCTAACAGTGACACAGAAGTGATACCTGGGGTAAACCTACGATCTCCCATTCACTGATCAAGATTCCTCTTGAAGAGAGTCAATGAGGGACTCTGCCTAACCTGGACTGGAATTTTATTCCAGAGTGAAGGGAGCCTCTGGGTTATGAATCTGTCCCTCCAGCATGTCCTATTTATTTCAGTGCTGAGGTTCAAGTCTCTCGAGAGCGTAGCTCGATGGGATTTGGATTTTCTGAGGTGCAGCATGTCCATTAATTCTGGGTTGGACATGGCTTTATACGTCAGGCACAGATCGCCACTGAGCAGGTGGTATGCCACTGAGTAGAGCTGGAGTTTCTTTAACCGGGCAGCATATGGCATCTGTTTGAGCCCTTTGATCGTCTTGGTGAGGTACTTTTGGGGTCTTTCCAGGTGCTGCAGGTGTCTGGTAAGGTACATCCCAAAAGGGGCATTGTACTCAATTATGGGCCTGATGAGGGATGCGTAAAGAGGCACGATGACCTCCCCTGATCTAGATGTGAATCCCTTCATGATTAGGTGGGCTATATAAAATGTTTTTCTAACCACTTTGGCCACGTGGTTGCCAAATGAGAGATTGCTATCACCTTGGATCTCCAGGCCCCTAATTACTTCTTCTGTACTTAATGGATTACAACCTATGTGGTAATTTTTGGGCACTTTGTTTTTGCCAAAGGGGATGACTATACACTTTTTGGCATTTAGCTTGAGGCCATGGCTCTGACACCAGTTGTCTGTTTCTATGAGGCCCTTTTGGAGGATGCTTGTGTTGGCTGGAGAGTCGATTATGGTGCTCAGTTTGCAGTCATCTGCGAACTTGGTCAGCCACAGTCCTTCCGTGTTGGCCTGTACCTTCGAGAAATATATACCGAACAAGAGAGGTCCCAGGACTGAGCCTTGTGGGATGCCACTTGTAACTGGTTTGGAGTCTGACATGGCTCCAGCAATTTTAACCATGTGGGTTCTGTCCTTGAGCCAGTTTGCAACCTATCTAGTGACACAGGAGTTTATATTTAAGCTAGTGAGCTTATCCATAATGCCCGAGTGGGGTATTGTCTCGAAGGCTTTTGCAAGGTCCAGGTAGGCTGTGTGGACGACCTTCCCCTTGTCAATGGCCTTGGTGACTGTTTCAAAGAAATCAACCAGGTTTAAGAGGCAGGATCTGCCCTTAACAAAGCCGAACTGGGTAGGATCCAGTGTCTGTAGGTCCCCAATATCTTTATTTATGAGGTCCATGATGATCCTTTCCATAGCTTTGCAGACCAAGCTAGTCAGGCTTATGGGGCGATAGTTTCCAGGATCCGTTGAGGCACCACCTTTGTGGAGAGGGACCACTGCTGCTGTACGCCACTCTTTGGGTACATATCCTGTAGTAAGTCTGAGATTGAACAGTAGTTTTATGTTTGGGTTTAGCTCTTCTTGGAGTTCATGTAGGATGCAGCCCGGGATACCGTCTGGTCCCATTGATGCTGTGTTTCTTACTTTGGAGAGGGCGGCTCTTACCTGAGCATCTGAGATGTCAGGGGGGCAGCACTCTGCTGGGATAGATATTTGCCCTTTTGGTGGGGGGGGGGGTTTGTGCTGAACCTGTCAGCTAGGATGTTGGCAATGTCTGTGGGTTCGGTGTATTTTTTGTCATTTTGGACTAATTCTTAGCATATCTGGGAATTCCCATCCATGTTCCTAACATAACTAAAGAAAGCCTTGTGATTATCCTTAGTGTCCTGTGCAATTTTTCTCTCGAAAGCTGGCCTTAGACAATTTTATGAGTGCCCGTAGTTTTTTGCTAACACTGATCAGAGATGCCTTCCCTTTTTGGGAATTTGCTCTATCATGTAGTAGCTTCCTCCTTCTATTGTATAGTTTGTTTATGGCTGGGGTCCACCAGACAGGGAGTCTGCCTTTGAAGGATTGGGTCTTGGTTTTATTTGGGATTGCATGATCCATGCATTCCTGAAGGTGTTCATAGAATGCGTTTATAAAGGATTCTGCGGTCTGGGCCGTATTTTCCACAGGCCCGGGGGCTTTGAAGGATTCCACCTCCGTTTTGAGGAGTGTGAAATTTGCTTTAGAGAAGTTTTTCACTGTGGTTTTCTGGGCAGGGGTTGGGGTCGGGATGTGAATATCCAGTATGATTAGTTTATGGTCTGATCTTACCAGTGAGGGATACACTTCTGGTCTGGAGCATAGAGTCCCCATGTTGGTGATGATCAGGTCCAGTATGTTTTCCCCTCTTGTGGGAGTGGTAACAAGTTGTTTCATAGCATTTGAGTTTATAAATTCTAGGAACCTTTGGGCTAGGGTGTTGGAGCTAGAGTAATGCTCCCAGTCTATGTTTGGGTAGTTGAAGTCGCCCAATATAATGGTGTTTGGAGAGACCTTCATATTTTCCAGTGTTCTCAGGAAGGCTGAGTGGGGTTCCTGGGTTTGGGAGGGTGGTCTGTAGCAGGCTATAAACTGGAAGGTAGTTTTACCCACTGTTAGCTGCACATGGATAGTCTCTGATGCTTCGTGCTGTGCCACCACCCTGGAGGTGTGGGTTTCTTTGACGAATATTGATACTTCCCCTCCTTTTGTGGTTCGGTCCAAGTTTTGGGGCCTAAAAGCATGGTGTGAGGTATAACCTGGTAGTGCTGGGGTGCTCTCCGGAGCCTTGAACCAGGTTTCTGTTACTGCACAGATATCGATGTTCTCCATGCTAAGGAGAGTTTCGAGTGCATGCATCTTGAGGTTTAGTCTTCTGGAGTTGAGTAGCATTACTCTTAGTTTCTTATCCCTTGTGATACCTATGGAGGTGGGTTTGTCTTTTGAGCCTTGCCTAAAAAAGGCACTATGGGGGTAGCAAGAGCCTTTGCCAATATCCAAACACCCAGGGGTGACAGGTGCAAGCCGTCCCTAGCGAAGCATCATGGCTTGTCGAGCATGTCATCCCTGGCTGACAGGCATTGGATCCCCTTTCAAGTGACACCAATACTTAAGCCAATTGTTCAAATTGATCATCTTGTCTTCATATTATGGCATCATTCTTGGTTAGGGTAAGATGCTACTCAAGGTCAGTGTCATACCGGCCTGGGCTACATGCTCAGAGAGCTCCTCTATGTCTCTTTTCATGTAGCCCAGGGAGGTACGTCTCAGGTCATTCACACTAGCATGGACAATGACTGAGTCATATTTGTACTTGCCTTGGAGTGACCTGAGTGCTTGTGTTATGTGGCGGATCCTAGCGCCCGACAGGCAGCTCACCGTGACCTTCTCCTTGTTCAGCATGGTGAGCGGGACATCAGTGTGCCTGACGATAGAGTCACCTATTACAAGTGTATCAGGTGTGTTGCTTAGTCTTAAGGGCTGTGACTGTTCGGCACACTGGCTTTGTGAGCTATGTGTTGCATGTGTTTTGTTTTGGGGTAGCGGTTGCTTGGGTGTCTGCTTTGGAGGTCTCTGCTGCTTAGGCAGATTTTTATTTGGAGCCTCCGAGTATGTTTTTGTGTGTTTATGTGTTTGGTTTGCTGTCGTGGTAGGTCTATGTGAGACTGGAATTGTAGTGAGTGTGGTTTCCTTCTCCTCCTGACTGGTTACGCCAGTACTGAGTTGAGAGAGCTTAGCCTCCAGTTTGGCTATATGGTTGCATCTCTCACATGTGTTGGAATTTGTTGGGAGGAGGAGAGGGTTGTCTGTGCACATGAGGCAGTTGTAACGTTGCCTCAAGATTCCCAGATTCACCAGCTGGACCAGAGAGGAGATTGACAACTGACCTTTGGACATGCTAGAATAGTATTGGGAATTCCTTTATAATTGAAAAAAAGGGCCAATGGGGAACAAGGTACTCAAGGGGAGTTTGTGAGGGTGTAGTGCTTTTAATTTTTTAGTGCTGACTTATATAATTGCTTTAGTGAGCAAGTGCCAGGTAACTTAAATGCAATGTGTTACAGGTAACTTAAATGCAGAAATGACAAGCAGTAACTTTCTTTCAAGTGAAACAAGGAAATAAGTACAGTAAGCAATGCAGATATCACTAGGGATCCATAGAAGCGCTAAAAAGCCACGTTTAGGTGGAATTAGCGTTTCAGGGAAATAACAAGCAAACAAACAACAAGCATACAAACAAAGCTATATTCAGCAGGCATGGATCTAGTCTATGACACTGAGCCCTCAATCAGCAGTTCCCAACTTAGAAGGATGTAAGCTACCTGTCCTGCCACCACAGTGCAGGCCACAAACCTTCCTAATGTAAACAACTGGTCTGAAGCCCAAGTGCTTAATCCAAAAGACTTAGAATGACTTTAATCAAGTCACTACCAAGCAGTAATAAATACAATTGAATACTTTAAAGAATGCCTGGATTAGTGCTCAAGTTATACAAACAAAGCTAGATTGAGCAGGCCTGGAGCTAGTCTATGCTACAGCGAACAAGGTGTACCAATTTCAGTAAGAAACAGTTCAAATATACAGGCACTATAAGCCTTCAACCAGAAATTCCCAGCTCAGAAGGGCAGAGTCCAGCCTCTCCTCCCACAAGAGTGCAGACCACGAACCCTCTTAACGTAAAATAACTGGCCTGAAGCCCACGTGCTTAAGCCAGAATTAATACACTTTTAGAATAACACACACTGAGCCCTCAATCAGCAGTTCCCAACATAGAAGGATGTAAACTACCTGTTCTGCCACTACAGTGCATACCACAAACCTTCTTAATGTAAAACAACTGGTCTGAAGCCCAAGTGCTTAAACTAAAAGGCTTAGAATGAGTTACACCAAGCAGTAATAAATACAACTGAGTACTTCTAAGATGACGCAAAAGCAAAATAAAGTAGGAAGAAACACAAATACAGTAAAAGCAGATACATTTTTTTTTCACAACTGAACTTTTTAGGTAACAGAAGGTTGAAACC